>NC_088409.1:39416070-39451070 GCF_034236695.1 Oncorhynchus nerka | reverse complement strand
AGCACTGTGGGTCTGTAAGTCTCTCTCCCACGACCAACACTCCTACTTGGGGACCTGAGGTGTGTGTGTGTGTGCATGCATGCGTTGTGGTGTGTATGTTGAGCTCACAAGAAGATCTGGCCATATGTGTTCCAGATGAGCCCATCATGACGGTGTAACCACGGAGACCACAGAAGAGATGGCTGCAGCAGCGCTAGAGCTGATCAAAGTGATCAGAAGCATCAAAGTGATCTAGTGATGAAATAACCCACTCCAAGTCCTCCTCACCGTCACTCTTTGGACCTAACCACAGATCTAGGATCAGATTACCCAACCCCCTAACCTTAACCATTAGGGAGATGGAAAAACTCTATCAGTGGACTACTGCTACACTCCCATCGTCTTCAGCATGTAGGCTATAGTACGACAGGTCACATTTTATTTTGTTTCAATAGAGTGATATGGGGTTCATAGTCTTGGTAACACGGTTCATATTTATTATATTTTTCAACTGCAGTTGGGCCAATAGAATGTGTCGTGTTAAGGCGTCCGCATGCTTCCCACCCGAAACAGTTTGGAAGAGTTTTTGCATACTGTATGTTATGACCACAGTTTGGAAGAGTTTTTGCATACTGTATGTTATGACCACAGTTTGGAAGAGTTTTTGCATACTGTATGTTATGACCACAGTTTGGAAGAGTTTTTGCATACTGTATGTTATGACCACATTTTGGAAGAGTTTTTGCATACTGTATGTTATGACCACATTTTGGAAGAGTTTTTGCATACTGTATGTTATGACCACAGTTTGGAAGAGTTTTTGCATACTGTATGTTATGACCACAGTTTGGACTTTTTCGTTCTGTTTGTTTTTTCCCCGGCTGTTCGGGCACACATTTTTTCTGGAGCCAAGCCGAAGTTTAGAGCCCCAAGTCTACGTCCCTTCATCAGTGATTGGTCAACAGTAGTGGATTCTTCAATAAAGTCTTTGTGTTATTCAACAAGAGAAGACTTGTTTTCATTCAGAAATACTTGCACCAAACATCTTAGATGTCAAATCGCGCGACTAAGATCTCCTCGACTGAAACGTCAAAATGAATGACAGATTTCTTGAGTTATATTATATTTTGAGGAAATGTGTACTGACTAAGGCATTTCAAAATGGACACACGGTACTATTGCCTCTCTTTTTCTTGTATTTCAAGCGAAGGTCTTTATAGGGAGTATGCAAGCACACTTGTTCGGCTACGTGCCGGCCGAACTGAAGCCTGCTGACGCCTTTACTCCACCGAGTTGGGTATTTAAACGGGGTGTGTGGTGTTTGTAGTTTTACACTGCTAGTTGTAGGCGTGCTGCTGTACTTGACTGCCTTGTGTGTTCAGCTCCCATTACACACACAAACAGAGAGAGAGAGAAGTCGGAGATAAATGGCGTAATTAAACAGGGTTGAAGTCTATGTCTCTTTCACACACTGAGCTGTGTTTGTATATTTTGCACCGTCTCTGTGTCTCACACACTCACTCTGTTTCTCTGTCATTCGTCATTGCCATGAAAGGGCTGTTTTACTGAGAGTGAATTGACAAATGGACACAATCGGTAGACAGAGAGATTTTAGTGTCAGTGAGAGATGTAGAGAGAGAGAGAGAGATGTAGTGTGAGATGTAGTGAGAGAGAGAGAGATGTAGAGAGAGAGAAAGAGATTTAGTGACCAAGATGATGAGAGAGAGAGATGTAGTGTGAGATGTAGTGAGAGAGAGAGATGTAGAGAGAGAGAAAGAGATTTAGTGACCGAGATGATGAGAGAGAGAGATGTAGTGTGAGAGAGGGATGTAGTGAGAGAGAGAGATGTAGTGTGAGATGTAGTGAGAGAGAGAGATGTAGTGTGAGAGAGAGATGTAGTGAGAGAGAGAGAGAGAGAGAGAGAGAGAGAGAAAGAGATTTAGTGAGAGAGAGAGAGAGAGATTTATTGACCGAGATGATGAGAGAGAGAGATGTAGTGTGAGATGTAGTGAGAGAGAGAGATGTAGAGAGAGAGAAAGAGATTTAGTGACCGAGATGATGAGAGAGAGAGATGTAGTGTGAGAGAGGGATGTAGTGAGAGAGAGAGATGTAGTGTGAGATGTAGTGAGAGAGAGAGATGTAGTGTGAGAGAGAGATGTAGTGAGAGAGAGAGAGAGAGAGAGAGAAAGAGATTTAGTGAGAGAGAGAGAGAGATTTAGTGACCGAGATGATGAGAGAGAGAGATGTAGTGTGAGATGTAGTGAGAGAGAGAGATGTAGTGTGAGAGAGAGATGTAGTGAGAGAGAGAGAGAGAGAGAAAGAGATTTAGTGAGAGTGAGAGATGTAGAGAGAGAGAAAGAGATTTAGTGACCGAGATGATGAGAGAGAGAGATGTAGTGTGAGAGAGGGATGTAGTGAGAGAGAGAGATGTAGTGTGAGATGTAGTGAGAGAGAGATGTAGAGAGAGAGAAAGAGATTTAGTGACCGAGATGATGAGAGAGAGAGATGTAGTGTGAGATGTAGTGAGAGAGAGAGATGTAGAGAGAGAGAAAGAGATTTGGTGACCGAGATGATGAGAGAGAGAGATGTAGTGTGAGATGTAGTGAGAGAGAGAGATGTAGAGAGAGAGAAAGAGATTTAGTGACCGAGATGATGAGAGAGAGATGTAGTGAGAGAGAGAGATGTAGAGAGAGACTAAGAGATTTAGTGACCGAGATGATGAGAGAGAGAGATGTAGTGTGAGAGAGGGATGTAAGTGAGAGAGAGAGATGTAGTGTGAGATGTAGTGAGAGAGAGATGTAGTGTGAGAGAGAGATGTAGTGAGAGAGAGAGAGATTTAGTGAGAGAGAGAGATTTAGTGACCGAGATGATGAGAGAGAGAGATGTAGTGTGAGATGTAGTGAGAGAGAGAGATGTAGTGTGAGAGAGAGATGCAGTGAGAGAGAGAGAGAGAGAGAGAAAGAGATTTAGTGAGAGTGAGAGATGTAGAGAGAGAGAAAGAGATTTAGTGACCGAGATGATGAGAGAGAGAGATGTAGTGTGAGAGAGGGATGTAGTGAGAGAGAGAGATGTAGTGTGAGATGTAGTGAGAGAGAGAGATGTAGTGTGAGAGAGAGATGTAGTGAGAGAGAGAGAGAGAGAGAAAGAGATTTAGTGAGAGAGAGAGAGATTTAGTGACCGAGATGATGAGAGAGAGAGATGTAGTGTGAGAGAGGGATGTAAGTGAGAGAGAGATGTAGTGTGAGATGTAGTGAGAGAGAGAGAGAGATGTAGTGTGAGAGAGGGATGTAGTGAGAGAGAGAGATGTAGTGTGAGATGTAGTGAGAGAGAGAGATGTAGAGAGAGAGAAAGAGATTTAGTGACCGAGATGATGAGAGAGAGAGATGTAGTGTGAGAGAGGGATGTAGTGAGAGAGAGAGATGTAGTGTGAGATGTAGTGAGAGAGAGAGATGTAGTGTGAGAGAGAGATGTAGTGAGAGAGAGAGAGAGAGAGAGAGAGAGAAAGAGATTTAGTGAGAGAGAGAGAGAGATTTAGTGACCGAGATGATGAGAGAGATGTAGTGTGAGATGTAGTGAGAGAGAGAGATGTAGTGTGAGAGAGAGATGTAGTGAGAGAGAGAGAGAGAGAGAGAGAGAGAGAGAGAGAAAGAGATTTAGTGAGAGTGAGAGATGTAGAGAGAGAGAAAGAGATTTAGTGACCGAGATGATGAGAGAGAGAGATGTAGTGTGAGAGAGGGATGTAGTGAGAGAGCGAGATGTAGTGTGAGATGTAGTGAGAGAGAGAGATGTAGAGAGAGAGAAAGAGATTTAGTGACCGAGATGATGAGAGAGAGAGATGTAGTGTGAGATGTAGTGAGAGAGAGAGATGTAGAGAGAGAGAAAGAGATTTAGTGACCGAGATGATGAGAGAGAGAGATGTAGTGTGAGATGTAGTAGAGAGAGAGATGTAGAGAGAGAGAAAGAGATTTAGTGACCGAGATGATGAGAGAGAGAGATGTAGTGTGAGATGTAGTGAGAGAGAGAGATGTAGAGAGAGACTAAGAGATTTAGTGACCGAGATGATGAGAGAGAGAGATGTAGTGTGAGAGAGGGATGTAAGTGAGAGAGAGAGATGTAGTGTGAGATGTAGTGAGAGAGAGAGATGTAGTGTGAGAGAGAGATGTAGTGAGAGAGAGAGAGAGAGAGAGAGAAAGAGATTTAGTGAGAGAGAGATATTTAGTGACCGAGATGATGAGAGAGAGAGATGTAGTGTGAGATGTAGTGAGAGAGAGAGATGTAGTGTGAGAGAGAGATGCAGTGAGAGAGAGAGAGAGAGAGAAAGAGATTTAGTGAGAGTGAGAGATGTAGAGAGAGAGAAAGAGATTTAGTGACTGAGATGATGAGAGAGAGAGATGTAGTGTGAGAGAGGGATGTAGTGAGAGAGAGAGATGTAGTGTGAGATGTAGTGAGAGAGAGATGTAGTGTGAGAGAGAGATGTAGTGAGAGAGAGAGAGAGAGAGAGAGAGAGAAAGAGATTTAGTGAGAGAGAGAGAGATTTAGTGACCGAGATGATGAGAGAGAGAGATGTAGTGTGAGAGAGGGATGTAGTGAGAGAGAGATGTAGTGTGAGATGTAGTGAGAGAGAGAGATGTAGTGTGAGAGAGGGATGTAGTGAGAGAGAGAGATGTAGTGTGAGATGTAGTGAGAGAGAGAGATGTAGTGTGAGAGAGAGATGTAGTGAGAGAGAGAGAGAGAGAGAGAGAAAGAGATTTAGTGAGAGAGAGAGAGATTTAGTGACCGAGATGATGAGAGAGAGAGATGTAGTGTGAGAGAGGGATGTAGTGAGAGAGAGATGTAGTGTGAGATGTAGTGAGAGAGAGAGAGAGATGTAGTGTGAGAGAGGGATGTAGTGAGAGAGAGAGATGTAGTGTGAGATGTAGTGAGAGAGAGAGAGAGATGTAGTGTGAGAGAGAGATGTAGTGAGAGAGAGAGAGAGAGAGAGAGAAAGAGATTTAGTGAGAGAGAGAGAGATTTAGTGACCGAGATGATGAGAGAGAGAGATGTAGTGTGAGAGAGGGATGTAGTGAGAGAGAGAGATGTAGTGTGAGATGTAGTGAGAGAGAGATGTAGTGTGAGAGAGAGATGTAGTGAGAGAGAGAGAGAGAGAGAGAGAGAGAGAAAGAGATTTAGTGAGAGAGAGAGAGATTTAGTGATCGAGATGATGAGAGAGAGAGATGTAGTGTGAGAGAGGGATGTAGTGAGAGAGAGATGTAGTGTGAGATGTAGTGAGAGAGTGAGAGATGTAGTGTGAGAGAGGGATGTAGTGAGAGAGAGAGATGTAGTGTGAGATGTAGTGAGAGAGAGAGAGATGTAGTGTGAGAGATAGATTTAGTGAGAGAGAGAGAGATTTAGTGACCGAGATGATGAGAGAGAGATGTAGTGTGAGAGAGAGATTTAGTGAGAGAGAGAGGGATGTAGTGAGAGAGAGAGAGATTTAGTGAGAGAGCGAGAGAGATTTAGTAAGAGAGAGAGAGATTTAGTGACCGAGATGATGAGAGAGAGATGTAATGAGAGAGAGAGAGATGTAGTGAGAAAGAGAGATATGTAGTGAGAGAGAGAGAGATTAAGAGAGAGAGATGTAGAACGAGGAAGAAAGAGAATGATATACTGAGAATGTGTCTGATCGAACAATTCTGTTCTAAATCTAGCAGCTTGTGTGTGTGTGTGTGTGTGTGTGTGTGTGTGTGTGTGTGTGTGTGTGTGTGTGTGTGTGTGTGTGTGTGTGTGTGTGTGTGTGTGTGTGTGTGTGTGTGTGTGTGTGTGTGTGTGCGTGCGTGCGCATGCGCGCATTTGTTGAGTGTTTGTGAGACTCAAAGCTTGCTGAAAACATTGAGGCTCGTGGTGGCTTACCAAAACCCTGCATGCAAAATGGATGGGGGTTTCACTTCAAAAGAAGCCTAAAACATACATATACATCTCTATGTGTATGATATGAATATAGAAATACGTTGGTCTTTTTCCCCTGTGGGAGTGTGTGTCTCGGGTGGGGGGAGTGGATCAGATTGCCCGTCTATCTGTCGCTCCACACACACTGAAGCATGCTCTTTCTGTTGTACACACACACACACACACATCTGCTATGGGTCCCCTGTGAGACTGCGGCTCTAACCCCAACTATTTGGCAGACAGTGCTTCTGCCGTTTCAGCCATTTTGATTTCAGGGGCCCATTACTGAAAACTAGGAGAAATGTGGGTGTTTTAGGGGAGAGGAGAAGGGATGGATGGAGGAGAATGGGTATGGCAGGAAGTAGAGGTGGAGGAGGAGTGGACATGAAGAGGGGAGCTAATAGAGGAGATGAGGGTTGAGGGTTGTCTGTGATCTCTGATGGAGTGCTGCTGCTGTCTACAGGGTTATTTTTGATCAGTGTTATTTTCATCCCAGACATTCCTAGAAAATGCTGTGTGGTTCAACAGCCTGGGGTCAAAACACACTGGAGCGAGAGAGAAAAGAGGATGGACGGAGGGAGGAATCGAGAAAATACTTATGAGAGATGTAGAAGGTTAATGGATGTAGTGAAGAAATGTGGAGGGGGGGATGAATGAGAAGGATTGGGTGTGTGTCACAAATAGAGGGAGGGAAAGAAGTGAGGAAAGAGAAAGGGGGTGGATGTAGAGAAGTGACTGATGTTGAAGGAGAGGAGAGGGAGTTGAGTGTAGATAGAGGGATGGTGACAGAAAGAGATGGATGCAGTGGATTTCCTTGTAATGTTGTTGCTCCTTTTCCTGGTTCCGGTGATGACAAAGTGACCGGTGTTCTAAAACAATTGGACCCTGTGTGTGTGTGTGTGTGTGTGTGTGTGTGTGTCCGGTGTGTTTTTTATTTATTTTTTATTTTACCCCCCTTTCTCCCCAATTTCATGGTATCCAATTGTTAGTAGTTACTATCTTGTCTCATCGCTACAACTGCCGTACGGGCTCGGGAGAAACGAAGGTCGAAAGCCATGCATACTCCGAAACACAACCCAACCAAGCCGCACTGCTTCTTAACACAGCACGCATCCAAACCGGAAGCCAGCCGCACCAATGTGTTGGAGGGAACACCTGGCGACCTTGGTTAGCGTGCACTGCGCCCGGCCCGCCACAGGAGTCGCTAGTGCGCGATGAGACAAGGATATCCCTACCGGCCAAACCCTCCCTAATCCGGACGACGCTAGGCCACGGCCGGCTGCGACAGACCCCAGAGTCTCTGGTGGCACAGCTAGCACTGCGATGCAGTGCCCTAGACCACTGCGCCACCCAGCAGGCCCGTCCGGTGCTATTTTATCGTCCCCCACTCTCACATACACACTCTGGGTCAGACACACAGGGTCACACAAACACACACTCAACCCAGTCGATGAGAACCCTGCTGCTTTTGTCAACTGAAGGACAGAGGTTTACCGATATGAGAGGCACACACACAGATTACTCTTTGTATGCTACCAGCTGAAAGAAGCCTCTATATACCCCCTCCATGTCTCTCTCACACACACACACACACACACACGCACATAATTTGACACAGTGGCAGGATTAATAGAGAGAGTTGGATTGAGAGTATAAACAGAGTGCTGTTTGGTCTAGCCAGGCGTCAGGACCATAATTCTTCAGAGCTGTCTACACACACACACACACACACACACACACACACACACACACACACACAGCACAGTCTTCAGAGCTCTCCACAGTCCACATTCATTCATACATACATACAGAAAACCATAACTCTTCTCACATCACAACACATGCACAAGCCATTTTTTCAGAGCGCCCCGCATACATACACACAGAGAGAGACAGCACACACATGATCACAACTCTTACACTTTCTCTACACACACACACACACCACAGGTGGCTGGTGGCACCTTCATTTGGGAGGATGGGCTTGTATTAATGGCTGGAACGGAATGAATGGAATGGTATTGACTCATCAAAAACACACTTCATTCCAGTCATTATTATGGGCCATCCTCCCCTCAGTGTGTTTGTGGTGGTTAGCTGTCTAATGGGGAGTGTTACCCCTCATGTCAACAGTGCCCTAAACACCACTCCCAAACCGCTGGCAGCCTCATCCCATCCACCCCATCATCCCACCCTCACTGCTCCATCAGGGGGATAGAACAGCAGACAAATGGCAGGCTTCTGGGCCTACAGACCCCCCCATGCATATTATGGATGGTCACTGACAGTTCTGATGTCTTTTGGTCAGATGCTTTCCAGGTGTAAAATAGTTGGTTAATTTTGCCTCCAATGGACAACCTGCTTCCAGACATTTTCCCACCAGTCAACCTACATCCCTTTTCCTGACTTATTTTGGGGCGGCCTTATCACACTATATAGGCCTGTGTCATCACAGGGTCCCCTGCAAAGTGTGTGTGTGTGTGTGTGTGTGTGTGTGTGTGTGTGTGTGTGTGTGTGTGTGTGTGTGTGTGTGTGTGTGTGTGTGTGTGTGTGTGCACGCCTCTCCCTCCCTCCCTAGGGTGTATTTTGGGCTGTTCCTCTAGATTAGATTAGGGCCCACGTCAAAGGAAAGCCACCTCAAGATCAGAACACATCCCCCCACACACACACACAGGTTAAGAGAAGATGAGAGAGTGAAGGGATGAGATAGTAAAGGATGATAGAAAATGGACATCTAGTATGTGGCATGTACCGTAATGTGTATATGTGTGCAGCAGTATAAATGACAGGCTGGGGAGGATGCGGCTCCCAGTAGACGGCTAGGAGCAGCAGCCACAGAGAGGAGCAGACTGACAAACACATTACTCTGCAATTAGACAGAACAACCTCCAACTCCACACACACACACAGATGAAAATACGTTCAACCATTTGCAGACAGACACATTCCATGCCGTCTGTAATAAGAAAGTGTTTGTGCAACGTTTTTTCTGGATCAAAAAATGTGGTGGGTGTAGCACGGAGAGTGGTAAAGCGCGCGGTTGGCCTGTCGGTGCGGCTGGATTCTAGAGAATATGATCGAGGCCCCCATCTTGGCGGTGTAGAAAGGTTTTCATTTATTTTTTATTTTACCCCCCCTTTTCTCCCCAATTTCGTGGTATCCAATTGTTAGTAGTTACTATCTTGTCTCATCGCTACAACTCCCGTACGGGCTCGGGAGAGACGAAGGTTGAAAGTCATGCGGCCTCCGAAACACAACCCAACCAAGCCGCACTGCTTCTTAACACAGCGCGCCTCCAACCCGGAAGCCAGCCGCTCCAATGTGTTGGAGGGAACACCTGGCGACCTTGGTTAGCGTGCACTGCGCCCGGCCCGCCACAGGAGTCGCTAGTGCGCGATGAGACAAGGACATCCCTACCGGCCAAACCCTCCCTAACCCGGACGACGCTGGGACAATTGTGCGTCGCCACACTGACCTCCCGGTCGTGGCCGGCTGCGACAGAGCCTGGGCGCGAAACCAGAGTCTCTGGAGCTGAGAGAAAATGTTGCGGTTTGAAAGATCCTTTCCTGCAATTCTATGCATTTTGCCATGACTAATGCTGTGTTCTTTTGTTCAAACATAATAACAAAATCAATACTGCTACATTTGATTTGGGAATTTTCAATTCTCCCTGACTGTCTAGCTTTTATTTTGGTGATTGTTAGTTCGCAAAGATTATATAAAAAATATTTAAATAAATAAATATATATGTCTGTTATCTTTTCTACATACTTTAGTATCTAGGTTTTAGTCGTTAAGTTCACACTGAAAGCGTTTTTTTCATCCCAAAATAAAAATGTTATATCTTTTTTTTAACTTTTAGACTTAAGCAGCCTGAAGAAAACACTTAAGCGGCCTGAAGAAAACACTTAAGCGGCCTGAAGAAAACACTTAAGCGGCCTGAAGAAAACACTTAAGCGGCCTGAAGAAAACACTTAAGCGGCCTGAAGAAAACACTTAAGCGGCCTGAAGAAAACACTTAAGTGGCCTGAAGAAAACACTTAAGCGGCCCGCCCTAGGCTTTCAATAGCAGAACAATCCCTGTGTGTGTCTGGAGAGTATAGTGTAGTCTTTGACCTGGTCTGTGTTGCTGGTCTGTACAGTTCCTTCAGGAAGTACTCACACCCCTTGACTTCTTCCACATTGTGTTGCGTTACAGCCTGAATTTAAAATGGATTAAATGTAGATGTTTTTGTCACTTGCCTACACACAATACCCCATATTGTCAATGTGGAATTATGTTTTGCTAAATGTTTACAAATTAATAAAAAATGAAAAGCTGAAATGTCTTGAGTCAATAAGTATTCAATCCTTTTGTTATGGCGAGACTAAATAAGTTCAGGAGTAGAAATGTGCTTAACAAGTCACATAATAAGTTGCATGAACTCACTCTGTGTGCAACAATAGTGTTTAACATGATTTTTGATGACTACCTACCTCATCTCTGTACCCCACACATACAATTATATGTAAGGTACCACAGTCGGGCAGTGTATTTCAAACACAGATTCAACCACAAAGACCAGGGAGGTTGCCAATAACTCGCAAAGAAGGACATCTATTGGTAGATGGGTAAAAGAAAAGCAGACATTGAATATCCCTTTGAACATGGTGAAGTTATTAATGACACTTTGGATGGTGTATCAATACACCCAGTCACTACAACGATACAGGGGTCCTTCCTAACTCAGTTGCTAGAGAGGAAGGAAACTGTTCAGGGATTTCTCCATGAGGCCAATGCTGATTTAAAAACAGTCACAGAGTTTAATGGCTGTGATAGGAGAAAACTGAGGATGGATCAACAACATTGTCGTTACTCCACTATACTAACCTAATTGACAGAGGAAAAAGAAGGAAGCCTGTACAGAATACAAATATTCAAAAACATGCATCCTGTTTGCAACAAAGCACTGAAGTAAAACTGCGAAAATGTGACAAAGCAATGAACTTTTTGTCCTGAATACAAAGTGTTATGTCGGGGCAAACACAGTACATCACTGAGTACCACTCTTCATATTTTCAAGCATGGTGGTGGCTACATCATGTTATGGGTATGCTTGTTATCGTTAAGGACTAGGGAGTTTTTCAGGATAAAAAAAGAAACAGCGCCAAGTACAGGCAAAATCCTAGAAGAAAACCTGGTTCAGTCTGCTTTCCAGTAGACACAGAGATGAGTTCACCTTTCAGCAGGACAATAACCTAAAACACAAGACCAAATCGACACTGGAGTTTCTTACCAAGAAGACAGTGAATGCTCCTGAATGGCCGAGTTACAGTTTTGACTGAAATTTACTTGAACATCTGTGGCAAGACGGTTGTCTAGCAATGATCAGCAACCAATTTGACAGAGCTTGAATAATAGAGAAAGAATAATAGACAAATGTTGTACAATCCAGGTTTGGAAAGCTCTTTGAGACTTACCCAGAAATACTCACAGCTGTAATCGATGCCAAAGGACCTTTCCAAAGTACTGACTCTGGGGTGTGAATACTTCTGTAAATGTGATATTTCTGAAGGCACTGTAAATGGAATGCAGACTTGCACAAGAAAGAGAAACAAAATGGACTAATGGAAGCAGCCAGATAGGCAGATGTGTCTTAATGAATCACTCACTGTGGAGACTTTACGCAGCGTGTGTGTTGGTATTTAAGCACGTTTCTGTGAGTCTGTGTATGTCTTCGTGTGTAGGCTAAGTGTGGTAATATGTATGTCTTCGTGTGTAGGCTAAGTGTGGTAATGTGTTTGTCTTATTGTGTGTTTACTTTTCATTTGCTTGTGTATGTGTGAGGATTTTTGTGGGCCTGTTTATGTTTTTGTGTGTGTGCATGTGTGCTTGTCAGTCGGTGTGTGCCTGCGCGCCTATGTGTGTTTGCGTTTTATTGTGTATGTTTGTATACTTTTCTCTCCAGCCACAACCCGTGATGACAAACATAACAATCTTCTAACTTGGCACCATGACATCGCATTTTGTTCTGGTGGACCTCTCTGTCTGTCTGTCTGTCTGTCTGTCTGTCTGTCTGTCTGTCTGTCTGTCTCTCTCTCTGGCTCTCTCTGGCTGTCTCTCTCTGTGTGTGTCTCTCTCTCTGGCCCTCTCTCTCTGTCTCTCTCTCTCTCTCTCTTTCTCTCTCTCTCTGTGTGTCTCTCTCTGGCTCCCTCTCTCTCTCTCTCTGTGTCTCTCTCTGGCCCTCTCTCTCTGGCCCTCTCTCTCTGGCCCTCTCTCTCTCTGTGTGTCTCGCTCTCCCTCTCTCTCTCTGGCTGTCTCTCTCTGTGTCGCTCTCTCTCTGTGTGTGTCTCTCTCTCTGGCCCTCTCTCTCTCTCTCTCTCTCTCTCTCTCTCTCTCTCTCTCTCTCTCTCTCTCTCTCTCTGATACTACCACTCATCAAAGAACCCACAGCATTGTCATAGGGATACAGGGCCTTGCTAGTGGAGCTGTGTGGTGTACTGTATGTAGCAGTTCTGATATGTAGTGTAAACACACATGTCGGTCTGTCTGTCGCTTCAGTGCCTGTCCCTCTCTCTTTCTGCTTGGCTAGGCTGTGTTCAAAGTCTGTCTTTTCCTGTGTTTGTGTCTTTCTGGCCACAGTGCTGACCGCCAACCTTCCATATCCGTCTAGTCTGGATATTTACCTGCTGGCGCTGGCCCACACTCTAATCTGGCTATAGAAGCACATATACTGTCGCCACTTAACTATGGTGCTACAGAACTGCGATTTTCCTCAGAGCGTCTGAATATGTCTTGGATGAAAGTCCAAGCAGTAAAACCTAGGGAAGAGATTCAACACTAGTTGACTTCTACTGAGTACTACTCTATACTCGCTCAGTGGCCACCACATACCCTGTACTTCACACCCAATTCATTAACCAGTAATCAACTTAGTTGTGAAACACACACACTCTCAGACAACAGTGATGAGACAGCCTACAGGGAGGAGCTCCGGGAACTGGCAGTGTGGTGCCAGGACAACAAACTCTCCCTTAACTTCAGCAAGCCCAAGGAGGTGATCGTGGGCTACAGGAAACAGGGGGGTTGGGAGTGGAGAAGTTCAAGAGCTTCAGGTTCCTCTGTGTCCACGTCACTGAGGACTTAACATGGTTCCTCTGTGTCCACGTCACTGAGCCTGTACAGAATACAAATATTCAAAAAAATGCATCCTGTTTGCAACAAAGCACTGAAGTAAAACTGCAAAAATGTGACAAAGCAATTAACTTTTTGTCCTGAATACAAAGTGTTATGTTGGGGCAAATACAGTACATCACTGAGTACCACTCTTCATATTTTCAAGCATGGTGGTGGCTACATCATGTTATGGGTATGCTTGTTATCGTTAAGGACTAGGGAGTTTTTCAGGATTAAAAAAAGAAACAGCGCCAAGTACAGGCAAAATCCTAGAGGAAAACCTGGTTCCTCTGTGTCCACGTCACTGAGGACTTAACATGGTTCCTCTCACACAGTCGTGAAGGAGGCACAGCTACACCTCTTCTCCCCCAGGAGGCTGAAACAGTTTGGCCTCTCAGTATGGTAACTGCACCGCCCTCGACCAGGAAGGCCCTACAGAGGGTGGTCTGGACGACCCAGCTCATCACTGGGGGTGAGCTCCCAGCCATCCAGGATATACATGCCAGGTGAGGTCTGAGAAAGGCCCGAAAAATTGCCAAAGACTCCAGCCACCCGAGACATGGACTGTTTTCCATGTCTGGCAGGAAGTACCGGTGCTTCAAGGCTCAGACTAACAGAGTCCGAAACAGCTCCTAACCCCTGGTCATAAGGCTTCATGGACAACTAACTGCTCTCCCTCTCCCACAGACAATCCACACTGACTGTGCCAATTCACAGCTCTCTACTCTACCCACAGACAACCCACACTGACTGTGCCCATTCACAGCTCTCTACTCTACCCACAGACAATCCACACTGACTGTGCCCATTCACAGCTCTCTACTCTACCCACAGACAATCCACACTGACTGTGCCCATTCACAGCTCTCTACTCTACCCACAGACAATCCACACTGACTGTGCCCATTCACAGCTCTCTACTCTACCCACAGACAATCCACACTGACTGTGCCCATTCACAGCTCTCTACTCTACCCACAGACAATCCACACTCACTGTGCCCATTCACAGCTCTCTACTCTACCCACAGACAATCCACACTGACTGTGCCCATTCACAGCTCTCTACTCTACCCACAGACAATCCACACTCACTGTGCCCATTCACAGCTCTCTACTCTACCCACAGACAATCCACACTCACTGTGCCCATTCACAGCTCTCTACTCTACCCACAGACAATCCACACTGACTGTGCCCATTCACAGCTCTCTACTCTACCCACAGACAATCCACACTGACTGTGCCCATTCACAGCTCTCTACTCTACCCACAGACAATCCACACTGACTGTGCCCATTCACAGCTCTCTACTCTACCCACAGACAATCCACACTCACTGTGCCCATTCACAGCTCTCTACTCTACCCACAGACAATCCACACTGACTGTGCCCATTCACAGCTCTCTACTCTACCCACAGACAATCCACACTGACTGTGCCCATTCACAGCTCTATACTCTACCCACAGACAATCCACACTGACTGTGCCCATTCACAGCTCTCTACTCTACCCACAGACAATCCACACTGACTGTGCCCATTCACAGCTCTCTACTCTACCCACAGACAATCCACACTGACTGTGCCCATTCACAGCTCTCGACTCTACCCACAGACAATCCACACTGACTGTGCCCATTCACAGCTCTCTACTCTACCCACAGACAATCCACACTGACTGTGCCCATTCACAGCTCTCTACTCTACCCACAGACAATCCACACTGACTGTGTCCATTCACAGCTCTCTACTCTACCCACAGACAATCCACACTGACTGTGCCCATTCACAGCTCTCTACTCTACCCACAGACAATCCACACTGACTGTGCCCATTCACAGCTCTCTACTCTACCCACAGACAATCCACACTGACTGTGCCATTTCACAGCTCTCTACTCTACCCACAGACAATCCACACTGACTGTGCCCATTCACAGCTCTCTACTCTACCCACAGACAATCCACACTGACTGTGCCCATTCACAGCTCTCTACCCACAGATAATCCACACTGACTGTGCCTATTCACAGCTCTCTACCCACAGACAATCCACACTGACTGTGCCCATTCACAGCTCTCTACTCTACCCACAGACAATCCACACTGACTTCCCATTCACAGCTCTCTACTCTACCCACAGACAATCCACACTGACTTCCCATTCACAGCTCTCTACTCTACCCACAGACAATCCACACTGACTGTGCCCATTCACAGCTCTCTACTCTACCCACAGACAATCCACACTGACTTCCCATTCACAGCTCTCTACCCACTCAGGCACAAGCTGATTGTTGATGATGCTTATTACTACCACTACGCTGCTGGTTATTGATGATTGATTTCCAGTACCATTAGTATGTATCTATTTATCCTGCTACTGGTCACTATTAATCCTGTTTACATGTCTGTATTACCATTAGTATGTATCTATTTATCCTGCTACTGGTCACTATTAATCCTGTTTACATGTCTGTATTACCATTGGTGTTTATATGTTCCTGCTACTGGTCACTATTACTCCTGTTTACATGTCTGTATTACCATTGGTGTTTATATGTTCCTGCTACTGGTCACTATTACTCCTGTTTACATGTCTGTATTACCATTGGTGTTTATATGTTCCTGCTACTGGTCACTATTACTCTTGTTTACATGTCTGTATTACCATTGGTGTTTATATGTTCCTGCTACTGGTCACTATTACTCCTGTTTACATGTCTGTATTACCATTGGTGTTTATATGTTCCTGCTACTGGTCACTATTACTCCTGTTTACATGTCTGTATTACCATTGGTGTTTATATGTTCCTGCTACTGGTCACTATTACTCCTGTTTACATGTCTGTATTACCATTGGTGTTTATATGTTCCTGCTACTGGTCACTATTACTCCTGTTTACATGTCTGTATTACCATTGGTGTTTATATGTTCCTGCTACTGGTCACTATTACTCCTGTTTACATGTCTGTATTACCATTGGTGTTTATATGTTCCTGCTACTGGTCACTATTACTCCTGTTTACATGTCTGTATTACCATTGGTGTTTATATGTTCCTGCTACTGGTCACTATTACTCCTGTTTACATGTCTGTATTACCATTGGTGTTTATATGTTCCTGCTACTGGTCACTATTACTCCTGTTTACATGTCTGTATTACCATTGGTGTTTATATGTTCCTGCTACTGGTCACTATTACTCCTGTTTACATGTCTGTATTACCATTGGTGTTTATATGTTCCTGCTACTGGTCACTATTACTCCTGTTTACATGTCTGTATTACCATTGGTGTTTATATGTTCCTGCTACTGGTCACTATTACTCCTGTTTACATGTCTGTATTACCATTGGTGTTTATATGTTCCTGCTACTGGTCACTATTACTCCTGTTTACATGTCTGTATTACCATTGGTGTTTATATGTTCCTGCTACTATATGTTCCTGCTACTGGTCACTATTACTCCTGTTTACATGTCTGTATTACCATTGGTGTTTATATGTTCCTGCTACTGGTCACTATTACTCCTGTTTACATGTCTGTATTACCATTGGTGTTTATATGTTCCTGCTACCAGTCACTTTTCAGTCCTGTTTACATGTTTCAGGTTTTTGTCAAATGCACCAGTACAGTGAAACGCCTTTCTTGCCCTCCCATTTCCAGCATTGCAGTAATCAATATCAGTACTGCTATAAAATGTTTTACTAAAAAGTCAAGTAGAACAAAAACACAATAAATAAATAAGAAGAACTCTAGTGAGTAAGTGATATACAGGGGCAGTTCCACATTTTCACTGCATTATTGGGGAAGAGCTCTCAAGGTAAGAATTTCACTGTACTGTTTTACACCGGTTGTATCCTGTTCACGTGGCGAATAAACTTTGAAACTCACTCACACACACAATTGCAGCCTCTGCCTCTCATTTGTCTCTTTTTCACTCATTTTGCACAGAGATAAAAAAAAAAAGAGTTAGATGGACTGAGATGAGGGAGAAGAGAGGGAGGGAGGGATGAGAGGTGAAGGGGGAAGAGAGGGAGGGAGGAATGAGGGGGATGGAGGGAGGAGGGAGGGATGAGGGGGTGGAGGGAGAAGACGGGGGGAGGGAGGGATGAGGGGGTGGAAGGAGAAGAGGGGGAGGGGGTGGAGGGAGAAGAGAGGGAGGGAGGGATGAGGGGGATGAAGGGAGAAGAGAGGGAGGGAGGAATGAGGGGGAGGGAGGAGAGAGGGAGGGAGGAATGAGGGGGTGGAGGGAGAAGAGAGAGAGGGAGGGATGAGGGGTTGGAGGGAGAAGAGAGAGAGGGAGGGATGAGGGGTTGGAGGGAGAAGAGAGGGAGGGAGGAATGAGGGGATGGAGGGAGAAGAGAGGGAGGGGGGATGAGGGGTTGGAGGGAGAAGACAGGGAGGGAGGGATGAGGGGGAGGGAGGGATGAGGGGATGGTGGGAGAAGAGAGGGAGGGAGGGATGAGGCGGTGAAGGCAGAAGAGAGGGATGAGGCAGTGGAGGGAGAAGAGAGGGAGGGCGGGCGGGATGAGGGAGATGGAGGGAGAAGAGAGGGATCAGGGGGTGGAGGGAGGGAGGGAGGGATGAGGGGATTGAGGGAGGGAGGAATGAGGGGGTGGAGGGAGAAGAGAGGTAGGGAGGGATGAGGGGGATGGCGGGAGGGAGGGATGGGGGATGGAGGGAGAAGAGAGGGAGGGAGGGATGAGGGGGTGGAGGGAGAAGAGAGGGAGGGAGGAATGAGAGGGTGGAGGAAGAAGAGAGGGGGAGGGATGAGGGGGATAGAGTGAGAAGAGAGGGAGGGAGGGATGAGAGGGATGGAGGGAGAAGAGAGGGAGGGAGGGATGAGGGGGATGGAGGGAGAAGAGAGGGAGGGAGGGATGAGAGGGATGGAGGGAGAAGAGAGGGAGGGATGGATGAGGGGGATGGAGGGAGAAGAGAGGGAGGGAGGGATGAGGGGGATGGAGGGAGAAGAGAGGGAGGGAGGAATGAGGGGGATGGAGGGAGGGAGGGATGAAGGGGGTGTTGAAAATGAGCTGTGAAAGTAGAGCTTGTGAGAGTGACTCCTCAACAACAGGTTACTGTATCATTAGGCTGCAGGGAGAGAGTTTTACGATGTTTGTGTGTGTGTTCCAACGCACACTTAAGTTCCTGTGTGCAAGAGAGAAGTGTGTGTGTGTGTGTGTGTGTGTGTGTGTGTGTGTGTGTGTGTGTGTGTGTGTGTGTGTGTGTGTGTGTGTGTGTGTGTGTGTGTGTGCGGTCAAATGTAGCCTTTGATTCATCAGGGAACATGCTGTTACGTCTCCTCGCGTCAATTGGCCGCTCCTTCGTCTCCACGGTGATTAGAACGCCATCATGGAATGCCAAACCGGGGGATTCTTTCCACGGTCTCTCTGGTCGTAGCAATGAAGTAAAATGCAATGAAATGCTCACCTGCAGGTTCCTAAAGTAGATGGCTCAGGATCCGGGGTGACATGCTGAATTTTTTTTTATATTTAAAAAAGAAGAATAATTTAATCCTTTATTTAACTGGGCAAGTCAATCAGTGGGTTAACTGCCTTGTTCAGGGGCAGGACAACAGATTTTTACCTTGCTCGGGGATTTTATCTGCCGCCCCATTTTCTTCAGTGGAGGAAGAGAGGAGGGAAATAAAGGGAATTATTAGAGTGATTGAGAGAGGAATTGCCTCAATGAGCTTATGTTAGTAGTTTGTGATGTTTGTGTATGTTGGGAATAATGACGCTTATGGAATGTCATTTGAGAGAGAGAGAGAGAGAGAGAGAGAGAGAGAGAGAGGCAGGCAGGCACTGGAGCAACAGAGAGAGAGAGAGAGAGAGAGAGAGAGAGAGAGAGAGAGAGAGAGAGAGAGAGAGAGAGAAAGATAGAGAGAGAAAGAGAGAGAGAGAGAAAGAGAGAGAGAGAGAGAGAGAGAGAGAGAGAGAGAAAGAGAGAGAGAGAGAGAGAGAGAGAGAGAGGCAGGCAGGCACTGGAGCAACAGAGAGACAGAGAGAGAGAGAGAGAGAGAGAGAGGCAGGCACTGGAGCAACAGAGAGACGGACGTGTGTGTTTACACTACATAGAACTGCTACACACACCACAGAGAGAGGGAGGGAGGAAGGAGAGAGAGACTGACAGCCTGCAGGATTTGTATTGATGTGCACCTACTGTGCTTGAGTGTGTGTGTCTCTTCATGCACACATCTCTATGTGTTCTCGTTCACACGCTGACATGCGGCTTTATGAGCGTTAATGTCGTCTAGCTCTTTAAATGAGCCGAAAACCACACCTCTGCACACCAGACAGTGTTAAGAGATGCAAGCCCACAGTCTCTCTGCATGACAGCCCATTCGCTAGGCTAATTAGCACCCACAACACAGAGCACTCTCAAGACTTTTATAATGCTAATCTATCAAGTAGCCCCTTTTTATTTTTTTTGTTAGCCATTAAAGGCTAAAAATGCAGGTATTTCTGGTGAGAGTGGTATTCCTCAACTGTAAACACTGTGGAGACTGGGGGGTTCAAGAAAAGGGCTATATAAATGTATGATTATTTAAATGAACGGGGAGGAGCCTATTTAAAGGGGCAGGAGTGAATATGATGAATGATCCAGATTTGGAAAATTATATTTAGGAGGAGACAAAATTGACCTTAGCTGACCTTTAATCAGGGTCGATTGGCACCTTCATCCTACTCTGTGACAGACTAAATTAACTCTATTGAATGACTTTAATGACTTTGCAAACTCCTCCTCTGTTGTCTTGTGTTTGATTTCAGAAATGTCACAATGCTTTTGTCTACTTTGACATTCTAATTTTTTCTCTCTTTTCTCACTCTTTCGTTTGTTCTCTTTCTCATGTGTTGTCTTACTACCCCTCTTTTACCCCTCTTTCTCCCCTCCCGCCAGATCTATCTGTCTCTGTCTGTGTTTGTTGTATGGCCAGGCGATTAAAGCCCAATTGAGGACAATTAGATGGTTGTTCCCGGGTAGACTGGTGTCAGTGGGCAGGAAGAGAGAGAGAGGGGGGGGGGGGCGGTGAGAGCCTGTACAATCCTACCATTTCAGAAGGAGACAATCCTCTAGAATCTATCCCAGCACACTCATCTCCTGGAAACCCCCCAGCCAGTCTGGAATGCTGCTTCTGCCTCATAACAGGAGAGAGAGGGATGGGGAGAGAGGGATGGAGAGGGAGGGAGAGAGAGGGATGGAGAGGGAGGGATGGGGAGAGAGAGATGGAGAGAGAGGGATGGGGAGAGAGGGATGGAGAGAGGGATGGGGAGAGAGAGATGGAGAGAGAGGGCTGGGGAGAGAGGGATGGAGAGAGGGATGGAGAGAGAGGGATGGGGAGAGAGGGATGGAGAGGGAGGGAGAGAGAGGGATGGAGAGAGAGGGATGGAGAGAGAGGGATGGAGAGGGAGGGAGAGAGAGGGATGGAGAGAGAGGTATGGAGAGAGAGGGATGGAGAGAGAGGGATGGAGAGAGAGGGATGGAGAGAGAGGGAGGGAGAGGGAGGGAGAGAGAGGGATGGGGAGAGAGGGATGGAGAGAGAGGGATGGAGAGAGAGGGATGGAGAGGGAGGGAGAGAGAGGGATGGGGAGAGAGGGATGGAGAGGGAGGGAGAGAGAGAGGGATGGAGAGAGATGGATGGAGAGAGGGATGGAGAGAGAGGGATGGAGAGAAAGGGATGGAGAGAGAGGGATAGAGAGAGAGGGATGGAGAGGGAGGGAGAGAGAGGGATGGGGAGAGAGGGATGGAGAGGGAGGGAGAGAGAGAGGGATGGAGAGAGATGGATGGAGAGAGAGGGATGGAGAGAGAGGGATGGGGAGAGAGAGATGGGGAGAGAGGGATGGAGAGAAAGGGATGGAGAGAGAGGGATGAGAGAGAGGGATGGAGAGAGAGGGATGGAGAGAGAGGGATGGAGAGAGAGGGATGGGGAGAGAGGGATGGAGAGAGAGGGATGGGGAGAGAGGGATGGAGAGAGAGGGATGGAGAGAGAGGGATGGAGAGAGAGGGGTGGAGAGAGATGGATGGAGAGAGGGATAGGGAGAGAGAGATGGAGAGAGAGGGATGGAGAGAGAGAGGGATGGAGAGAAAGGGATGGAGAGAGAGGGATGGAGAGAGAGGGATGGAGAGAGAGGGATGGGGAGAGAGGGATGGAGAGAGAGGGATGGAGAGAGGGATAGGGAGAGAGAGATGGAGAGAGAGGGATGGAGAGAGAGGGAGGGAAAGAGAGGGATGGAGAGAAATGGATGAAGTGAAAGAGAGGTAGAGGGAAGGACATGGAAACTTGTCACAGGAAAGGTGTGTATGTGGGGGAGGTGAACCTGCTCTGTCTGGCCCTCTAACAGCCTGTCTCCACTGCCAGGGGACTGATAGATGCAATAATGAGCCCATCTTCAGACAGCTCTGTGTGTGTATCTTGAAGGATAGACTCTGTGTGTGTGTGTGTGTGTGTGTGTGTGTGTGTGTGTGTGTGTGTGTGTGTGTGTGTGTGTGTGTGTGTGTGTGTGTGTGTGTGTGTGTGTGTGTGTGTGTGTGTGTGTGTGTGTGTGTGTGTGTGTGTGCTGAGTGACAGACAGACACAGTAATGGACCCATCCTCAGACAGCCCTGTGTGTGTGTGTACTGAGTGACAGACAGACACAGTAATGGACCCATCCTCATATACACATTAGAGGATGTCTCTAAACTCAGTGTTGACAGACTGCTCTGTGGACAGCTCCTGGCTCCCACTGTGGCGCCAAATGATGAACACACACACACACACACAGGGAGAGTCTATCATTCAAGCCACACACACCTACTAACACACTACACACAAACACACAAGGATAGTCTATCATTCAAGCCACACACACCTATTGTACTAACACACTACATACACACACGCGCACACACGCGCACACACACACACACACACACACACACACACACACACACACACACACACACACACACACACACAGGAGAGTCTATCATTCAAGCCACACACACCTATTGTACTAACACACTACACACACAAACACACACAGGGAGAGTCTATTATTTAAGCCACACACACCTACTAACACACTACACACACACACACAGGGGCGAGTCTATCATTCAAGCCACACACCTACTAACACACTACACACACACACAAACACACACACACAGGGGCGAGTCTATCATTCAAGCCACACACCTACTAACACACTACACACACACACAAACACACACACACAGGGGCGAGTCTATCATTCAAGCCACACACCTACTCACACACATACAGACACACACACTGCCTCCTTCCCTCATGTCCACTTCTTTATCCTCTACTCTAGTTTTCATTCAAATTTTAAAAAGTTCTAAATGGCAACACTAAATTCTACAGGTAATATTCCAAAGTAACTAAGTACAGAGTAATTACATAGATGATTACTCTGGTATACTGCTTACGTTATGTAACGTTATGTCCCTAATTCAAACTGAACTTGAATTGAGTGAATGTTTTTGAGGGCTTTTAGAAAGCACTATGGTTTCAGAACCCCTCCACCCACTCCACTTTATAGCTGTGAGTCCTTACTGCTTTACCAGGAACAGTGTAACCTTCGATTTATACAACCACAGAGCCAAGAATGGACTTACTTTTATTGCCTAAACGGCTTTAAAGACTTCAAATGAACTGTTAATTGTCACATGCTTTGTAAACAACAGGTGTAAACTAACAGTGAAATACTTACAATCCTGGTCCATTTTCAACAATACAAAGTTAAAGACAAGGTCAAGAAAATAATAACAATACAATTGAAATAGTGACACAGTGAATAACGAATAAGGAGTGTAAAATAACAGGGCTATATACAGGGAGTACCAGTACTGAGTCCATGTAGGGTTACGAGGTCATTGAGGTAGCTATGTGCATACAGGTGAAGTGACTAGGCAACAGGATAGATGACAGACAGTAGGAGCAGCGTATGTATGTGGTGAGTGTGAAAGTGTGCATATGTGTGCTTCAGTATGCATATGTGTGCTTCAGTATGCATATGTGTGCTTCAGTATGCATATGTATATTCAGTATGTATATGTGTGCTTCAGTGTGCATATGTGTACTTCTGTATGTATATGTGTGCTTCAGTATGCATATGTATATTCAGTATGTATATGTGTGCTTCAGTGTGCATATGTGTGCTTCAGTATGCATATGTGTGCTTCAGTATGCATATGTATATTCAGTATGTATATGTGTACTTCTGTATGTATATGTGTGCTTCAGTATGCATATGTGTGCTTCAGTATGCATATGTGTGCTTCAGTATGCATATGTATATTCAGTATGTATATGTGTGCTTCAGTGTGCATATGTGTGCTTCAGTGTGCATATATGTTCTTCAGTATGCATATGTGTGCTTCGGTATGCATATGTGTGCTTCAGTATGCATATGTGTGCTTCAGTATGCATATGTGTGCTTCAGTATGCATATGTGTGCTTCAGTGTGCATATGTGTACTTCCGTATGTATATGTGTGCTTCAGTATGCATATGTGTGCTTCAGTATGCATATGTATATTCAGTATGTATATGTGTGCTTCAGTATGCATATGTGTACTTCGGTATGCATATGTGTGCTTCAGTATGCATATGTGTGCTTCAATATGCATATGTGTGCTTCAGTATGCATATGTATATTCAGTATGTATATGTGTTCTTCAGTATGCATATGTGTGCTTCAGTATGTATATGTATATTCAGTATGTATATGTGTGCTTCAGTATGCATATGTGTGCTTCAGTATGCATATGTGTTCTTCAGTATGCATATGTGTGCTTCAGTATGCATATGTATATTCAGTATGTATATGTGTGCTTCAGTATGCATATGTATATTCAGTATGCATATGTGTGCTTCAGTATGTATATGGGTCCTGTTGGTTCCATACTTGGTGTGTTGGTATCGCTTGCCATGCGGCAGCAGAGAGAACTTTTTGTGGCTTCGGTGGCTGTAGTTTTGGACAAGTTTTTGGGCCTTTTTCTGACACCGCCTTGTATAGAGGTTCTGGATGGAAGGGAGCTCGGCCCCAGTGAAGTACAGGGCTGTACGCACTACCCTCTGTTGCGCTTTGCAGTCAGATGCCAAGCAGTTGCCATACCAAGCGGTGATGTAGCCAGTAAAGATGCTCTCGATGGTGCAGCTGTAGAACTTTTTGAGGATCTAAGGGCCCATGCCGAATCTTTTCAGACTCCTGAAGGGGAAGAGGCTTCACAACTTTGTTGGTGTGTTTAGACCATGATAGATCCTTAGTGATGTGGACACCGAGGAACTTCACGCTCTCGTCGATGTGAATGTAGGCGTGCTCGGCCCTCACACACACACGTACACACACTACACTTCAAACACTTGTCTGCACTTAGAGAAAAGAGGGAGGGAGGGAGGGAGGGAGGGAGGGAGGGGACTCCCCAAGTATAAAGTCCCCTTTGTTTTCAGGGGCAGTATCTTTGATTGAAATATTTCCTGACGTTTTCTTCTCCTCCCCACTCCCCCTCTTTTCCGTGGGAGATGTGGTTGTGAAATGTATCTTTGGCAGAGTGGGACCGACCCAACCGCCACACAGCCGTAGCAATCACCACTGAAAACAGAAATCAATGTCTGGCCAGAGAAAAAGACAGACGCAGGGATTGTGCGTGTTCTCTGGCTGGACCGTTGAGTATTGATAAGTTGAGTATTGATAAGTTGAGTCAAGTGGTGATTTTCATCTGTCTTGTAAACCAAGAACAGTGTGTATGTCTGCGGCCAAGGGTCCGAAAATAGGCGGTGTGTTCGCTTGTGTGCGTTTGTAGAGGGATATGGTGTCTTTGGACAGACTGTGAGAAATAACATTAGTGTCATAGGTGTCAAAGAGGGGGGTGGGAGGGTATGATCTAGAGTGATGTGGGGTTTCCCCAGAGGAAGGGCAGGGGCATTTGGACGGTTTAGTAAAGCTGGTAGACCACAGCACTGTCTTTGAACAGTGTGAGTTTGTACGTCTTTGTGTATGTGCGCGTGTGTGTGTGTGTGTACATAGATGTGGATCCAATGTACATAGATGTGTGGGTGGGTGGGTTGGGGGGGGGGGGGTGTACCCCAGTAGGGTAGGAGTGTGGCTGCCGACCCAGGAGGTGCCCTTCCTCCCTCAGCTCCGCATGGGCGAGAAAGAAAACACTGCTATTAAATATGTCCTCTTCCTAGTTCTCCTTACGACAGGCCAAGGTCATGCTCTGGTTATTGGTGTGTCTGAGTGAAATGGCCTTACTTTTATTGTTTTCTATCAATTTTTTAACCATAAATGTCTGCTTAAATGTCATTTATTGTAGCACTTGAAATAGTAGAAGCCAGCTAAGTACGCCAACGTTTCATCAAGGGTCTGTGAAAATGGAAAGGTGTGACGAGACGTGGCAGGACAGAGGGAAGTCACACGCACATCCTCATTGTCCATGTGAAGAACAGAACCTTCTGTCATCAACAACACACTCCATACAGTCATCCAAGTCGCCCTTTCCATTCTCACCACTCAACAACTGTAGCTAGGCTATAGGCTAGCATGTGTCATTGTGGAGAGAAAAGGACCAATTCACAGTGTGGGAAAAAGAAAGCGTTACTCTGTCAACCATGCGTTCTCATGTCTTGCTCTAGATAAACGCAGGCAAAGCGCCAATACAGGACTAAGATTGAATCGTACTACCGCGGCTCCGACGCTCGTCGGATGTGGCAGGGCTGGCAAACTATTACAGACTACAAAGGGAAGCACAGCCGTGAGCTGCCCAGTGACACGAGCTTACCAGACGAGCTAAATGACTTCTATGCTCGCAGCGAGGCAAGTAACACTGAAACATGCATGAGAGCATCAGCTGTTCCGGACGACTGTGTGATGACGCTCTCCGTAGCCGATGTGAGTACATTCACAAGGCCACAGCGCCAGACGGATTACCAGAACATGTACTCCGAGCATGAGCTGACCAACTGGCAAGTGTCTTCACTGACACTCTATTGCACTCCACACTGCCCTTTCCCACCTGGACAAAAGGAACATATATGTGAGAATGCTATTAATTGACTATAGCTCAGTGTTCAACACTATAGTGTCCTCATAGCTCATCACTAAATTTAGGACCCTGGGCCTAAACACCTCTGTCTGCAACTGGATCCTGGACTTCCTGACGGGCCGCCCCCAGGTGGTAAGTGTAGGTAACAACACATCCGCCACGCTGATCCTCAACACGGGGTCCCTCATGGGTGCGTGCTCATGGGTGCGTGCTCAGTCCACTCCTGTACTCCCTGTTCACTCATGACTGCACGGCCAGGCATGACTCCAACACCATCATTAAGTTTGCCGATGACACAACAGTGGTAGGCCAGATCACCGACAACGACAAGACAGCCTATAGGGAGGAGGTCAGAGACCTGACCGTGTGGTGCAAGGACAACAAACTCTCCCTCAACGTGATCAAGACAAAGGAGATGACTGTGGACTAAAGGAAAAGGAGGACTGAGCAGGCCCCTATTCTCATCGACAGGGCTGTAGTGGAGCAGGTTGAGAGCTTCAAGTTCCTTGGTGTCCACATCAACAACAAACTATCAAGGTCCAAGCACACCAAGACAGTCGTGAAGAGGGCACAACTATGCCCATTCCCCATCTGTAGACTGAAAAGATGTGGCATAGGTCCTCAGATCCTCAAAAAGTTCTACAGCTGCACCATCGAGAGCATCCTGACTAGTTGCATCACTGCCTGGTATGGCAACTGCTCGGCCTCTGACCGCAAGGCACTGCAGAGGGTAGTCTAGGGGCCAAGCTTCCTGCCATCCAGGACCTCTATACCAGACGGCGTCAGAGGAAGGCCCTAAAAACTGTCAAAGACTCCAGCCACCCTAGTCATAGATGTCCTCTCTGCTACAGCATGCTAGTGGTACCGGATCGTCAAGTCTAGGTCTAAAAGACTTCTTAACAGCTTCTACCTCCAAGCCATAAGATTCCGTAACAGCTAATCAAGTGGCTACCCAGACTATTTGCATTGTCCACCTCCCCTCTTTTACGCTGCTGCTACTCTGTTTATTATCTATGCATAGTCACTTTAACTATACCCACATGTACATATTACCTCAATTAGCCCGACTAACCTGTGCCCCCGCACATTGACTCTGTACCGGTACCCCCTGTATATAGCCTCACTATTGTTATTTTACTGCTGCTCTTTAATTATTTGTTAGTTTTATTTCTATATTTTAGAATATATTTTATATTTTATATTTTTAAATGCATTGTTGGTTAAGGGCTCGTAAGTAAGCATTTCACTGTTTTATTCAGTGCATGTGACAAATAAAATGGGATTGGATTTGGTCAGTCAACACAATGGTTTTCAAATGATAGTTGAAATAGTAGTTCTGTGCTGTTAGTTATTTGCTGAGTAAATCTATAATGGCAGTAAGGCTATAATTGTGTATCTCAGTCTAGTGGTAAACTCATCTGTTTGGGTGCATGAGAACAACAATACGTTGTTATTTGTTCAAGTGAAACACTTCTGTCCTTGTTGTAGCCACTCTGGGTTTCGCCACAGTCACACACTAGCTGAAGCACGTACTTTTTCCCTGGAGAGAAAAATGTGAGCTTTTCAGAAATGATGTGGAGTTCTATTCAGGAAAGACATGTGACACGGACCACCTGTTTGTGGCCGGGCCTCTTTAAATACATCCATATTTCTGTAAACACACACCAGTCCATATTTTTTACAAAAGCATAGTGGTGTGTGTGTTGGTGGTGATTTCTGTGAAACAAGGCGAGCAAGCGGTGGCTGGTGTGTGTGTGGATGACTGTTGCCAGGCCAACCAGAGGAGGGATTCCGCGGGCAGCACTCTGAAACCAACCAGCGGTTATACCGCAAAAAGGCCGTCTCCGGCGGGCCAAGGACACGCAGCTCTCTGTCAGCATCACGTTTGTGGACAGAGAGTGTGTGTGGACAGAGTGTGTGTGTGTGTGTGGACAGAGAGTGTGTGTGGACAGAGAGTGTGTGTGTGGACAGAGTGTGTGTGGACAGAGTGTGTGTGTGTGAACAGAGATTGTGTGTGTGTGAACAGAAAGTGTGTGCGTGGACAGAGAGTGTGTGTGTGGACAGAGTGTGTGTGTGTGGACAGAGTGTGTGTGTGGACAGAGTGTGTGTGTGTGTGTGAACAGAGAGTGTGTGTGTGAACAGAAAGTGTGTGTGTGGACAGAGTGTGTGTGTGGACAGAGTGTGTGTGTGTGGACAGAGTGTGTGTGTGGACAGAGTGTGTGTGTGTGAACAGAAAGTGTCTGTGTGTGGACAGAGTGTGTGTGTGGACAGAGTGTGTGTGTGTGAACAGAGAGTGTGTGTGGACAGAGAGTGTGTGTGTGGACAGAGTGTGTGTGTGTGGACAGAGTGTGTGTGTGGACAGAGAGTGTGTGTGTGAACAGAAAGTGTGTGTGTAGACAGAGTGTGTGTGTGGACAGAGTGTGTGTGTGTGAACAGAGTGTGTGTGTGAACAGAAAGTGTGTGTGTGTGGACAGAGTGTGTGTATGTGTGGACAGAGAGTGTGTGTGGACAGAGAGTGTGTGTGTGGACAGAGTGTGTGTGTGGACAGAGAGTGTGTGTGTGTGGACAGAGTGTGTGTGTGTGGACAGAGAGTGTGTGTGGACAGAGTGTGTGTGTGGACAGAGAGTGTGTGTGTGGACAGAGTGTGTGTGTGTGGACAGAGTGTGTGTGTGGACAGAGAGTGTGTGTGTGGACAGAGAGTGTGTGTGTGGACAGAGATTGTGTGTGTGGCCAGAGATTGTGTATATGGACAGAGAGACTGTGTGAACAGAGTGTGTGTGTGTGAACAGAAAGTGTGTGTGTGTGGACAGAGTGTGTGTGTGTGTGGACAGAGAGTGTGTGTGGACAGAGAGTGTGTGTGTGGACAGAGTGTGTGTGTGGACAGAGAGTGTGTGTGTGTGGACAGAGTGTGTGTGTGTGTGTGGACAGAGAGTGTGTGTGGACAGAGTGTGTGTGTGGACAGAGAGTGTGTGTGTGGACAGATAGTGTGTGTGGACAGAGTGTGTGTGTGGACAGAGTGTGTGTGTGTGAACAGAGAGTGTGTGTGTGAACAGAAAGTGTGTGTGTGGACAGAGTGTGTGTGTGGACAGAGTGTGTGTGTGTGGACAGTGTGTGTGTGTGGACAGAGTGTGTGTGTGTGAACAGAGAGTGTGTGTGTGAACAGAAAGTGTGTGTGTGGACAGAGTGTGTGTGTGGACAGAGTGTGTGTGTGTGGACAGAGTGTGTGTGTGGACAGAGTGTGTGTGTGTGAACAGAGTGTGTGTGTGAACAGAAAGTGTCTGTGTGTGGACAGAGTGTGTGTGTGGACAGAGTGTGTGTGTGTGAACAGAGAGTGTGTGTGGACAGAGAGTGTGTGTGTGGGAGAGTGTGTGTGTGTGGACAGAGTGTGCGTGTGGACAGAGTGTGTGTGTGAACAGAAAGTGTGTGTGTAGACAGAGTGTGTGTGTGGACAGAGTGTGTGTGTGTGAACAGAGTGTGTGTGTGTGAACAGAAAGTGTGTGTGTGTGGACAGAGTGTGTGTGTGTGTGGACAGAGAGTGTGTGTGGACAGAGAGTGTGTGTGTGGACAGAGTGTGTGTGTGGACAGAGAGTGTGTGTGTGTGGACAGAGTGTGTGTGTGTGGACAGAGAGTGTGTGTGGACAGAGTGTGTGTGTGGACAGAGTGTGTGTGTGGACAGATAGTGTGTGTGGACAGAGTGTGTGTGTGGACAGAGAGTGTGTGTGTGGACAGAGAGTGTGTGTGTGGACAGAGATTGTGTGTGTGGCCAGAGATTGTGTATATGGACAGAGAGACTATGTGGACAGAGAGAGTGTGTGGACAGAGTGTGTGTGTGGACAGAGTGTGTGTGTGTGGACAGAGTGTGTGTGTGGACAGAGTGTGTGTGTGTGAACAGAAAGTGTCTGTGTGTGGACAGAGTGTGTGTGTGGACAGAGTGTGTGTGTGTGAACAGAGAGTGTGTGTGGACAGAGAGTGTGTGTGTGGACAGAGTGTGTGTGTGTGGACAGAGTGTGTGTGTGGACAGAGAGTGTGTGTGTGAACAGAAAGTGTGTGTGTAGACAGAGTGTGTGTGTGGACAGAGTGTGTGTGTGTGAACAGAGTGTGTGTGTGTGAACAGAAAGTGTGTGTGTGTGGACAGAGTGTGTGTATGTGTGGACAGAGAGTGTGTGTGGACAGAGAGTGTGTGTGTGGACAGAGTGTGTGTGTGGACAGAGAGTGTGTGTGTGTGGACAGAGTGTGTGTGTGTGGACAGAGAGTGTGTGTGGACAGAGTGTGTGTGTGGACAGAGAGTGTGTGTGTGGACAGATAGTGTGTGTGGACAGAGTGTGTGTGTGGACAGAGAGTGTGTGTGTGGACAGAGAGTGTGTGTGTGGACAGAGATTGTGTGTGTGGCCAGAGATTGTGTATATGGACAGAGAGACTGTGTGAACAGAGTGTGTGTGTGTGAACAGAAAGTGTGTGTGTGTGGACAGAGTGTGTGTGTGTGTGGACAGAGAGTGTGTGTGGACAGAGAGTGTGTGTGTGGACAGAGTGTGTGTGTGGACAGAGAGTGTGTGTGTGTGGACAGAGTGTGTGTGTGTGTGGACAGAGAGTGTGTGTGGACAGAGTGTGTGTGTGGACAGAGAGTGTGTGTGTGGACAGATAGTGTGTGTGTGGACAGAGTGTGTGTGTGGACAGAGTGTGTGTGTGTGAACAGAGTGTGTGTGTGAACAGAAAGTGTGTGTGTGGACAGAGTGTGTGTGTGGACAGAGTGTGTGTGTGTGGACAGTGTGTGTGTGTGGACAGAGTGTGTGTGTGTGAACAGAGAGTGTGTGTGTGAACAGAAAGTGTGTGTGTGGACAGAGTGTGTGTGTGGACAGAGTGTGTGTGTGTGGACAGAGTGTGTGTGTGGACAGAGTGTGTGTGTGTGAACAGAGAGTGTGTGTGTGAACAGAAAGTGTCTGTGTGTGGACAGAGTGTGTGTGTGGACAGAGTGTGTGTGTGTGAACAGAGAGTGTGTGTGGACAGAGAGTGTGTGTGTGGACAGAGTGTGTGTGTGTGGACAGAGTGTGTGTGTGGACAGAGAGTGTGTGTGTGAACAGAAAGTGTGTGTGTAGACAGAGTGTGTGTGTGGACAGAGTGTGTGTGTGTGAACAGAGTGTGTGTATGTGAACAGAAAGTGTGTGTGTGTGGACAGAGTGTGTGTGTGTGTGGACAGAGAGTGTGTGTGGACAGAGTGTGTGTGTGTGGACAGAGTGTGTGTGTGGACAGAGAGTGTGTGTGTGTGGACAGAGTGTGTGTGTGTGGACAGAGAGTGTGTGTGGACAGAGTGTGTGTGTGGACAGAGTGTGTGTGTGGACAGATAGTGTGTGTGGACAGAGTGTGTGTGTGGACAGAGAGTGTGTGTGTGGACAGAGAGTGTGTGTGTGGACAGAGATTGTGTGTGTGGCCAGAGATTGTGTATATGGACAGAGAGACTATGTGGACAGAGAGAGTGTGTGGACAGAGAGTGTATGTTGGCAGTAATGTTTGTGTGTGTGGACTGACAGTATGCTTGTGTGTGGATACTGACAGTATGCTTGTGTGTGTGTGTACATTTGCTTGTGTTTGTGAGTCAAATGTTTATGTAACTCCATGAAGGGTGTGTGTGGGTAGTGAATAGTTCGTTTATGGAGAGGGTAGCATGTGTGTGTGTGTGTTTGTGTGTACTATGCCCAGTATTGTAATTGTGCCTTAAGATGTGGCTGGCTGTATTTAGGAAGAGTGCAAACTGTAGAACACAAGAGGGAGTTGACAACAGAAGTACAAACTGTATTAGTGTGTATGTCTGAACTTATGTCATAATGCATAGATTTGTGTGTGTGTGTGTGTGTGTGTGTGTGTGTGTGTGTGTGTGTGTGTGTGTGTGTGTGTGTGTGTGTGTGTGTGTGTGTGTGTGTATGACTGGAGCAGAGCAGAGATGGTTAGTAGCAGGGCGTGGCCAGCAGAGAGAAAATATCCCTGCCGACCACGGGAATGATTCCCCCCCTGCACCACACCCTCTGGGGCCAAGAGCTGGCTGCACCACCCGCCTCTGCTCTCTCTATCTCTCTCTTTGTGCCTGTGTGTTTCTCCTCCCTGTTTCCGTCTCTCTATCTCTCCATCTATTGCTCTGTGTGTCTCTCCACAACTCTCTCTCTCCATATATTTCCTAGTCTCTTGCTCTCTTCATTTATATCACGGTCTCTCTGTCTCCCATCCATATATCATGTACATACTTACGTCTCTCCTCCCTCTGTATTTACTCTCATCTCTGGTGGGGAGTTTCCTCGTACTGTGACCACAGAGGATTGCTGGGACATTCCGCATCATCAGTGTGGGACAGGAGGATGCAGGAGGATGCCGTTGCAGAGTGATTATGGTGTGTGTGTGTGTGTGTGTGTGTGTGTGTGTGTGTGTGTGTAAGTGCTTGTTTGTATACAGCATCACAGTATTTGTACATATACAGTGGAATAATATCACATTCTCTGGTTTGCGGGGTTAGGGGCATGCATTCCTGTGTGTCTGAGTGGTTGGTGTTTGGTGGGTCGAGCTGAGCTGGTCTGGTCTGATATGTCAGTGGGCCATGCAGAACACAAAGCGATGGGCAGCCCTGGTTTGCCTCTCAGCACATTCCAGGCCCAGGAATAGTATGAAATAAACCCAGACCAGCAGCCACACTGCAAGATGATTAAGGTCCTCTCTTCTCCTCTTTCTCCTCTTCTCTTTCTCCCTCCCTCCTTCTCCCGCTGTTTCCTGCTCACAAACCCACCAGTCATGGCCAGTCTGGAGTGTCTGCCCAGTAGTAGTGGCAGCAGTGCCAAGGATCCTTAAAGAATGTTCAGTTAATGGTAAACTGGATAAGTAGCACTTTTTCTAAAAATACATTTGTCTCAACCTGCTTAACAACAAGCCAGGCCTCCATTGATTGGATAGAGGGATAACTTGACAGAGGAGAGGTAGAGAAGATAGACTAGGATTGTGGATGGAGACAGTATGGCGAGGGAAAGTAAAGGGGGGACACATGTGCTAAGCTAGTCTCTCTTCACAGACGGCAGCCTAGTGGTTAGAGCGTTGGACTGGTAACCGGAAGGTTGCAAGTTCAAACCCCCGAGCTGACAAGGTACAAATCTGTCGTTCTGCCCCTGAACAGGCAGTTAACCCACTGTTCCTGAAAATAAGAATTTGTTCTTAACTGACTAGTTAAGTAAAGGTAAAGGTACAACTAAAATGTAAAAACACTGTACCTCCATCACAGAGTGCTATGCAGACTATGTGTGTGTTAGGAGCAGAAGGACACTGTGTAAGTGGAGTGTTGTGGAGCGGCTCTGGCCTGAAACACGTTAGAGCTTTTTCTCAGCACCCGTCTGGCTGACCCATATTATTGGCTTCTGTCATTTGTTTCCAAAATTCATTTCTGCCAATTTCCTCCCGCTTTCTCTCTCTCTCTCCAGTCACCTTGCTTCCTCCTCTGAGGCATTTTGCAGGGAACTTTCTATTTTCCTCGGAGTCAGACGCTCTTTTCCTGCTTGACCTTTTGTAAAGGGAAATGTTGGAAAGCGGCGCCCGGTCATTATTTTCTGAATGATGTGTTGCTGTATTTGCGTTCCCCCTCATGCCCGTGCTGCCGTTTCTGGGACGTGTGTGAGATTGGGTTCCAGGAAGCATTTGGACCTCATTGTTGGGACTTGAGACGGGTAGGTAAACGCCGCAGGGTTGGGCCAGGTTCAGGCCAGGTTTGAGCTGGCAGTTCTGACAGTTCTCCCAGGTTTGGGAAAGACACAGACGCTCTATTGTAGCTGGGGCTCAGCTGGAGTCTGACTGCTGAATGGGTCAAACGAGGCGGTTCTACCACGGTCACACAATGGTCTAGAACCACGTCAACACACCTCCCCATCTCCAGCATGCAAGGTGTGTACCAAACACGGCAGAGTTGGTATTCTCCAGACTGGTCATAGTCATAGAGTCTCTGTGTCTGAACCAGTTTGTAACTGAATGGTTAAGACAGACTCGAGTTCAGTCTGTTTGGCTGTGTTTACTTAGCTTAGGCCCAAGCCTTGTTGGTCTATAATGTCGCCCTGTCCTGACACATACGAAACATATTGTTCAGACGTCCCCAGACAGACAAAGGCCTGGGTGTGTAGAACTACCTCTGGGCATCTGTCACAGAGACCCCGACCCTGTGTATCCACTTCAACACACACACACACACACACACACACACACACACACACACACACACACACACACACACACACACACACACACACACACACACACACACACACACACACATGGACTGATAGACTGCTCTATTAACTAGACCTGCTGCTGAGAGACAGCCAGGCCAGGGGAGGAAACACATAGATACACTCACAGTCGGTTATACACACATACACACACACACACTTTCACTCTCTCTCACATGGACACATACAGTACATAAGCACTCTAACAAAGACACATCATTTATCACACATTAACTTTTCCCTTGGACAGACAGAGAAACACACACACACACACACACACACACACACACACACAGTCAGTAGCCGTTTCATTAGCAGCTGTCCCAACACTGGTGTCTCCCACTAAGAAGCCTTTCTCTTTGGTTCCAGTCTCCGTCTCTCTCTCCAGCGCTGCCTGTGAGTAGGAGGGGGTTGGATGGGACTGGAACCACTGCCTCCCCCTCCTATTGGGAGTATAATTTGCTTGATCACGCAGTGGTTTACCAGAGGGGTTACTGGCTTAGACGCCACGACTTTCTGGGATTACAGCCCAGTGTTTACACAGCCGCGTGAACATAACCCCAACCTCCACCCACCTCTCATACAGCTTGAGTGTGTGTGTGTGTGTGTGTGTGTGTGTGTTTTTTTTTGTGTG
>NC_088409.1:39206070-39411070 GCF_034236695.1 Oncorhynchus nerka | reverse complement strand
AGACCACCTGTAACAACACCTGCACAGACCACCTGTAACAACACCTGCACAGACCACGTGTAACAACACCTGCACAGACCACCTGTAACAACACCTGCACAGACCACCTGTAACAACCACCTGTAACAACACCTGCACAGACCACGTGTAACAACACCTGCACAGACCACCTGTAACAACACCTGCACAGACCACCTGTAACAACACCTGCACAGACCACCTGTAACAACACCTGCACAGACCACCTGTAACAACACCTGCACAGACCACGTGTAACAACACCTGCACAGACCACGTGTAACAACACCTGCACAGACCACCTGTAACAACACCTGCACAGACCACCTGTAACAACACCTGCACAGACCACGTGTAACCACACCTGCACAGACCACGTGTAACAACACCTGCACAGACCACCTGTAACAACACCTGCACAGACCACCTGTAACAACACCTGCACAGACCACGTGTAACAACACCTGCACAGGATCGGGACATCCGAACATCACAGCTGCAGGACAGGTACAAGATGGCAACAACAACTGCCCGAGTTACACCAGGAACGCACAATCCCTCCATCAGTGCTCAGACTGTCCGCAATAGGCTGAGAGAGGCTGGACTGAGGGCTTGTAGGCCTGTTGTAAGGCAGGTCCTCACCAGACATCACCGGCAACAACGCCGCCTATGGGCACAAACCCACCGTCGCTGGACCAGACAGGACTGGCAAAAAGTGCTCTTTACTGTCGAGTCGCGGTTTTGTCTCACCAGGGGTGATGGTCGGATTTGCTTTTATTGTCGAAGGGATGAGCGTTACACCGAGCCCTTTACTCTGGAACGGAATCGATTTGGAGGTGGATGGTCCGCCATGATCTGGGGTGGTGTGTCACAGCATCATCGGACTGAGCATGTTGTCATTGCAGGCAATCTCAGCGCTGTGCGTTACAGGGAAGACATCCTCCTCCCTCATGTGGTACCCTTATTGCAGGCTCATCCTGACATGACCCTCCAGCATGACAATGCCACCAGCCATACTGCTCGTTCAGTGCGTGATTTCCTGCAAGACAGGAATGTCAATGTTCTGCCATGGCCAGCAAAGAGTCCGGATCTCAAATCCATTGACCACATCTGGGAACTGTTGGATCGGAGGGTGAGAGCTAGGGCCATTCTCCCCCAGAAATGTCAGGGAACTTACAGGTGCCTTGGTGGAAAAGTGGGGTAACATCTCACAGCAAGAACTGGCATATCTGGTGCAGTCCATGAGGAGGAGATGCACTGCAGTACTTAATGCAGCTGGTGGCCACACCAAGATACTGACTGTTACTTTTGATTTTGACCCCCCCTTTGTTCAGGGACACATTATTCCATTTCTGTTAGTTACATGTCTGTGGAAATTGTTCAGTTTGTGTCTCAGTTGTTCATACAAATATTTACACATGTTATATTTGCTGAAAATTAAAGCAGTTGACAGTGAGAGGACGTTTCTTTTTTGGGTTTCTTTAGCAGATGATATTGCGGGTAGAGCGAAATGCTTGTGTACCTAGCTCCAACAATGTAGTAGTGTCTAACAATTCAATCTTAACCTATATTATGAACAGCGTTATCCATAGCGAATTTGGCTCAGATTCCCCTCAGCCTATTGGTCACCACTAAATGACAGAACATCTCTAAACCACGCATCAGAGATGAAGAGAAGGGACTGTCTATCCTACATCACAGATCAGGAATCCCAAGTTGATGACGTGTGGGAGTTCTGTTCATGTGAGTGTGTACCTGGTAATAACGTGTTAATCACTCTGATCTCTCTGTCTGACCCGTTTCAGAAAAAGAGTCCAAGGACAAGAAAGTGTCTGCTGAGGGGCCAGTCAAGGAGGCAGGGGAAGAGACTGCAGAAGAGCCTGTGAAAGAAGTGAAGAAAGAAAATAAGGAGTCCTCTAAGGAAAAGAAGGAGTCCTCTAAGGAAAAGAAGGAGTCCTCCAAGGAAAAGAAGGAGTCCTCTAAGGAAAATAAGGAGTCGGCCAAGGAGCCCAAGGACCCTGGGAAAGAGTCAAAAAAGGAGTCTTCAAAAGAGTCCAAGGAAAAGAAGGAATCCTCCAAGGAATCTGGAAAGGAGTCAAATAAGGAATCAAATAAGGAGACCAGCAAAGAGTCATTGAAGGAGCCTGGAAAGGAGAAAGTTTTCGAGAAAGTCATCTGTGAAGGTCAAGGAGAAAAAGAAAGAGCCAGATGCTGCTGCTGGAGAGGACTGATAATGTCATGTAATAAATACATTCAGTCACACACACACGCACGCACGCACACACACGCACGCACACACACACACACGCACGCACACACACGCACGCACGTTACGCATGCACACACACACACACACACACACGCACACACTAACACACACACACACAAACAGTCTCACATATACACTCATATTCAAAAACAAACACACTTCTATCAGGGCTGATGCTGGTCTATAGTCAGGACTTCTGGTGTCTGTGTTGGGTGTAGGTGCAGTGCTGAAGATGAGGCCCAGTCAGAAACTCCAGTAGAACAGTCTAGGAGTTGGACGTGCGACATCAAAGCCCTTCCCCTCCCTTCCAGTGGCAGCGTCTCTCAGTGGAACCCACAGCCCTGTGCGTCGGTAAGCCCTAACCACCCCGCCTACACGCGGGCACTCTGACATCTACCCCGCCCTCTCGCCCCCTCGTGTGGCACCATGCCTTGCCAGAGCCACCCCCGCCTCAGGCTAAGAATAACCCCCGCTTTCCGTCCATCCCTCCGTATGTCCCCTCGGGTAAAACGAGGCCACTTTCGCCCCCCATCAGCAGCTTTCAGCGCACAGAAGCAGGAAAACCATCAAACTGAGACAAAAGGGGAGGGATTTCAAGCAGCCATCGTGATCGTTTGTGAGGACTTGCAGGAACATACTCAATCACGCACACCACAAACACAAGAATACAAACATGCACAACTATACATGTAAAAACACTAGCTAGCACCTGCACGTATTCTGCAACACACAGCCCTGCAAGTTTAGCCGTGTTTCCAGCCTCTGAGACCACCTTCTGTTAGAGGACCGCTGTGCCAGCCTGGCCAATGGCAATCCAAACAGCTCTTCATGTTGTACTGTACCTGTACGTCCTGTATGTGTGTGTAGTCTGTACGTTGTCTGTACCTGTACGTCCTGTATGTGTGTGTTGTCTGTACGTTGTCTGTACCTGTACGTCCTGTATGTGTGTGTTGTCTGTACGTTGTCTGTACCTGTACGTCCTGTATGTGTGTGTTGTCTGTTGTCTGTACCTGTACGTCCTGTATGTGTGTGTTGTCTGTACCTGTACGTCCTGTATGTGTGTGTTGTCTGTACCTGTACGTCCTGTATGTGTGTGTTGTCTGTACCTGTACGTCGTGTATGTGTGTGTTGTCTGTACCTGTATGTCCTGTATGTGTGTGTTGTCTGTACGTTGTCTGTACCTGTACGTCCTGTATGTGTGTGTTGTCTGTACCTGTACGTCCTGTATGTGTGTGTTGTCTGTACGTTGTCTGTACCTGTACGTCCTGTATGTGTGTGTTGTCTGTACGTTGTCTGTACCTGTACGTCCTGTATGTGTGTGTAGTCTGTACGTTGTCTGTACCTGTACGTCCTGTATGTGTGTGTTGTCTGTACCTGTACGTCCTGTATGTGTGTGTTGTCTGTACCTGTACGTCCTGTATGTGTGTGTAGTCTGTACGTTGTCTGTACCTGTACGTCCTGTATGTGTGTGTTGTCTGTACGTTGTCTGTACCTGTATGTCCTGTATGTGTGTGTTGTCTGTACCTGTACGTCCTGTATGTGTGTGTTGTCTGTACGTTGTCTGTACCTGTACGTCCCGTATGTGTGTGTAGTCTGTACGGTGTCTGTACCTGTACGTCCTGGATGTGTGTGTTGTCTGTACGTTGTCTGTACCTGTACGTCCTGTATGTGTGTGTTGTCTGTACGTTGTCTGTACCTGTACGTCCTGTATGTGTGTGTTGTCTGTACGTTGTCTGTACCTGTACGTCCTGTATGTGTGTTGTCTGTATGTTGTCTGTACCTGTACGTCCTGTATGTGTGTGTTGTCTGTACGTTGTCTGTACCTGTATGTCCTGTATGTGTGTGTTGTCTGTACGTTGTCTGTACCTGTACGTCCTGTATGTGTGTGTAGTCTGTACGTTGTCTGTACCTGTACGTTCTGTATGTGTGTGTTGTCTGTACGTTGTCTGTACCTGTACGTCCTGTATGTGTGTGTAGTCTGTACCTGTACGTCCTGTATGTGTGTGTTGTCTGTACCTGTACGTCCTGTATGTGTGTGTTGTCTGTACCTGTACGTCCTGTATGTGTGTGTTGTCTGTATGTTGTCTGTACCTGTACGTCCTGTATGTGTGTGTTGTCTGTACGTTGTCTGTGCCTGTACGTCCTGTATGTGTGTGTAGTCTGTACGTTGTCTGTACCTGTATGTCCTGTATGTGTGTGTTGTCTGTACGTTGTCTGTACCTGTACGTCCTGTATGTGTGTGTTGTCTGTACGTTGTCTGTACCTGTACGTCCTGTATGTGTGTGTTGTCTGTACGTTGTCTGTACCTGTACGTCCTGTATGTGTGTGTTGTCTGTACCTGTACGTCCTGTATGTGTGTGTTGTCTGTACGTTGTCTGTACCTGTACGTCCTGTATGTGTGTGTTGTCTGTACGTTGTCTGTACCTGTACGTCCTGTATGTGTGTTGTCTGTATGTTGTCTGTACCTGTACGTCCTGTATGTGTGTGTTGTCTGTACGTTGTCTGTACCTGTACGTCCTGTATGTGTGTGTGTTGTCTGTAAGTTGTCTGTACCTGTACGTCCTGTATGTGTATGTTGTCTGTACGTTGTCTGTACCTGTACGTCCTGTATGTGTGTGTTGTCTGTACGTTGTCTGTACCTGTACGTCCTGTATGTGTGTGTTGTCTGTACGTTGTCTGTACCTGTACGTCCTGTATGTGTGTGTTGTCTGTACGTTGTCTGTACCTGTACGTCCTGTATGTGTGTGTTGTCTGTACGTTGTCTGTACCTGTACGTCCTGTATGTGTGTGTTGTCTGTACGTTGTCTGTACCTGTACGTCCTGTATGTGTGTGTTGTCTGTACGTTGTCTGTACCTGTACGTCCTGTATGTGTGTGTTGTCTGTACGTTGTCTGTACCTGTACGTCCTGTATGTGTGTGTTGTCTGTACGTTGTCTGTACCTGTACGTCCTGTATGTGTGTGTTGTCTGTACGTTGTCTGTACCTGTACGTCCTGTATGTGTGTGTTGTCTGTACCTGTACGTCCTGTATGTGTGTGTTGTCTGTACCTGTACGTCCTGTATGTGTGTGTTGTCTGTACCTGTACGTCCTGTATGTGTGTGTTGTCTGTACGTTGTCTGTACCTGTACGTCCTGTATGTATGTGTGTGTTGTCTGTACCTGTACATCCTGTATGTGTGTGTTGTCTGTACCTGTACGTCCTGTATGTGTGTGTAGTCTGTACCTGTACGTCCTGTGTGTGTGTGTTGTCTGTACGTTGTCTGTACCTGTACGTCCTGTGTGTGTGTGTTGTCTGTACGTTGTCTGTACCTGTACGTCCTGTATGTGTGTGTTGTCTGTACGTTGTCTGTACCTGTACGTCCTGTATGTGTGTGTTGTCTGTACGTTGTCTGTACCTGTACGTCCTGTATGTGTGTGTTGTCTGTACCTGTACGTCCTGTATGTGTGTGTTGTCTGTACGTTGTCTGTACCTGTGTTGTCCTGTGTGTGTGTGTTGTCTGTACCTGTACGTCCTGTATGTGTGTGTTGTCTGTACCTGTACATCCTGTGTGTGTGTGTTGTCTGTACCTGTACGTCCTGTATGTGTGTGTTGTCTGTACCTGTACGTCCTGTATGTGTGTGTTGTCTGTACCTGTACGTCCTGTATGTGTGTGTTGTCTGTACGTTGTCTGTACCTGTACGTCCTGTATGTGTGTGTTGTTGTCTGTACCTGTACGTCCTGTATGTGTGTGTTGTCTGTACGTTGTCTGTACCTGTACGTCCTGTATGTGTGTGTTGTCTGTACGTTGTCTGTACCTGTACGTCCTGTATGTGTGTGTTGTCTGTACCTGTACGTCCTGTATGTGTGTGTTGTCTGTACCTGTACGTCCTGTATGTGTGTGTTGTCTGTACGTTGTCTGTACCTGTACGTCCTGTGTGTGTGTTGTCTGTACGTTGTCTGTACCTGTACGTCCTGTATGTGTGTGTTGTCTGTACGTTGTCTGTACCTGTACGTCCTGTATGTGTGTGTTGTCTGTACGTTGTCTGTACCTGTACGTCCTGTATGTGTGTGTTGTCTGTACGTTGTCTGTACCTGTACGTCCTGTATGTGTGTGTTGTCTGTACCTGTACGTCCTGTATGTGTGTGTTGTCTGTACGTTGTCTGTACCTGTACGTCCTGTATGTGTGTGTTGTCTGTACGTTGTCTGTACCTGTATGTCCTGTATGTGTGTGTTGTCTGTACGTCCTGTATGTGTGTGTTGTCTGTACGTTGTCTGTACCTGTACGTCCTGTATGTGTGTGTTGTCTGTACGTCCTGTATGTGTGTGTTGTCTGTACGTTGTCTGTACCTGTACGTCCTGTATGTGTCTGTTGTCTGTACGTTGTCTGTACCTGTACGTCCTGTATGTGTGTGTTGTCTGTGTACGTCCGTTGTCTGTACCTGTACGTCCTGTATGTGTGTGTTGTCTGTACGTTGTCTGTACCTGTATGTGTGTGTTGTCTGTACGTTGTCTGTACCTGTACGTCCTGTATGTGTGTGTTGTCTGTACGTTGTCTGTACGTCCTGTATGTGTGTGTTGTCTGTACGTTGTCTGTACCTGTACGTCCTGTATGTGTGTGTTGTCTGTACGTTGTCTGTACCTGTACGTCCTGTATGTGTGTGTTGTCTGTACGTTGTCTGTACCTGTACGTCCTGTATGTGTGTGTTGTCTGTACGTTGTCTGTACCTGTACGTCCTGTGTGTGTGTGTTGTCTGTACGTTGTCTGTACCTGTACGTCCTGTATGTGTGTGTTGTCTGTACGTTGTCTGTACCTGTACGTCCTGTATGTGTGTGTGTTGTCTGTACCTGTATGTCCGTTGTCTGTACCTGTACGTCCTGTATGTGTGTGTTGTCTGTACGTTGTCTGTACCTGTACGTCCTGTATGTGTGTGTTGTCTGTGTCTGTCTGTCCTGTATGTGTGTGTTGTCTGTACCTGTACGTCCTGTATGTGTGTGTGTCTTGTCTGTCGTTGTCTGTACCTGTACGTCCTGTATGTGTGTGTTGTCTGTACGTTGTCTGTACCTGTACGTCCTGTATGTGTGTGTTGTCTGTACGTTGTCTGTACCTGTACGTCCTGTATGTGTGTGTTGTCTGTACGTTGTCTGTACCTGTACGTCCTGTATGTGTGTGTTGTCTGTACGTTGTCTGTACCTGTACGTCCTGTATGTGTGTTGTCTGTCGTTGTCTGTACCTGTACGTCCTGTATGTGTGTGTTGTCTGTACGTTGTCTGTACCTGTACGTCCTGTGTGTGTGTTGTCTGTACGTTGTCTGTACCTGTACGTCCTGTATGTGTGTGTTGTCTGTACGTTGTCTGTACCTGTACGTCCTGTATGTGTGTGTTGTCTGTACGTTGTCTGTACCTGTACGTCCTGTATGTGTGTGTGTGTCTGTCTGTACTGTATGTGTGTGTTGTCTGTACCTGTACGTCCTGTATGTGTGTGTTGTCTGTATGTTGTCTGTACCTGTATCGTCCTGTATGTGTGTGTTGTCTGTACGTTGTCTGTACCTGTACGTCCTGTATGTGTGTGTTGTCTGTACGTTGTCTGTACCTGTACGTCCTGTATGTGTGTGTTGTCTGTACGTTGTCTGTACCTGTACGTCCTGTATGTGTGTGTTGTGTGTGTTGTCTGTACCTGTACGTCCTGTATGTGTGTGTGTGTGTCTGTACCTGTCCTGTATGTGTGTGTTGTCTGTACGTTGTCTGTACCTGTACGTCCTGTATGTGTGTGTTGTCTGTACCTGTCTGTCCTGTATGTCCTGTATGTCTGTGTGTTGTCTGTATGTGTGTGTTGTCTGTACCTGTACGTCCTGTATGTGTGTGTTGTCTGTACGTTGTCTGTACCTGTACGTCCTGTATGTGTGTGTTGTCTGTACGTTGTCTGTACCTGTACGTCCTGTATGTGTGTGTTGTCTGTACGTTGTCTGTACCTGTACGTCCTGTATGTGTGTGTTGTCTGTACCTGTACGTCCTGTATGTGTGTGTTGTCTGTACCTGTACGTCCTGTATGTGTGTGTTGTCTGTACGTTGTCTGTACCTGTACGTCCTGTATGTGTGTGTTGTCTGTACCTGTACATCCTGTATGTGTGTGTTGTCTGTACCTGTACGTCCTGTGTGTGTGTTGTGTACCTGTACGTCCTGTATGTGTGTGTTGTCTGTACCTGTACGTCCTGTATGTGTGTGTTGTCTGTACGTTGTCTGTACCTGTACGTCCTGTATGTGTGTGTTGTCTGTACCTGTATGTGTGTGTTGTCTGTACGTTGTCTGTACCTGTACGTCCTGTATGTGTGTGTTGTCTGTACGTTGTCTGTACCTGTACGTCCTGTATGTGTGTGTTGTCTGTACCTGTACGTCCTGTATGTGTGTGTTGTCTGTACCTGTACGTCCTGTATGTGTGTGTTGTCTGTACGTTGTCTGTACCTGTACGTCCTGTGTGTGTGTGTTGTCTGTACGTCGTGTATGTGTGTGTTGTCTGTACCTGTACGTCCTGTATGTGTGTGTTGTCTGTACCTGTACGTACTGTATGTGTGTGTTGTCTGTACGTTGTCTGTACCTGTACGTCCTGTATGTGTGTGTTGTCTGTACTGTGTCTGTATGTGTGTGTATGTGTCTGTGTGTGTCTGTACCTGTACGTCCTGTCTGTCTGTTGTCTGTACCTGTCCTGTATGTGTGTGTTGTCTGTACGTTGTCTGTACCTGTACGTCCTGTATGTGTGTGTTGTCTGTACATTGTCTGTACCTGTATGTGTGTGTTGTCTGTACGTTGTCTGTACCTGTACGTCCTGTATGTGTGTGTTGTCTGTACATTGTCTGTACCTGTATGTGTGTGTTGTCTGTACGTTGTCTGTACCTGTACGTCCTGTATGTGTGTGTTGTCTGTACGTTGTCTGTACCTGTACGTCCTGTATGTGTGTGTTGTCTGTACGTTGTCTGTACCTGTATGTGTGTGTTGTCTGTACGTTGTCTGTACCTGTACGTCCTGTATGTGTGTGTGTTGTCTGTACCTGTACGTCCTGTGTGTGTGTGTTGTCTGTACGTTGTCTGTACCTGTACGTCCTGTGTGTGTGTGTTGTCTGTACGTTGTCTGTACCTGTACGTCCTGTATGTGTGTGTTGTCTGTACGTTGTCTGTACCTGTACGTCCTGTATGTGTGTGTTGTCTGTACGTTGTCTGTACCTGTACGTCCTGTATGTGTGTGTTGTCTGTACGTTGTCTGTACCTGTACGTCCTGTATGTGTGTGTTGTCTGTACGTTGTCTGTACCTGTACGTCCTGTATGTGTGTGTGTGTGTTGTCTGTACCTGTACGTCCTGTATGTGTGTGTGTCTGTACCTGTACGTTGTCTGTGTGTTGTCTGTCCTGTATGTGTGTGTTGTCTGTACGTTGTCTGTACCTGTACGTCCTGTATGTGTGTGTTGTCTGTCTGTACCTGTACGTCCTGTATGTGTGTGTTGTCTGTCTGTACCTGTACGTCCTGTATGTGTGTGTTGTCTGTCTGTACCTGTACGTCCTGTATGTGTGTGTTGTCTGTACCTGTACGTCCTGTATGTGTGTGTTGTCTGTACGTTGTCTGTACCTGTACGTCCTGTATGTGTGTGTTGTCTGTACGTTGTCTGTACCTGTACGTCCTGTATGTGTGTGTTGTCTGTACGTTGTCTGTACCTGTACGTCCTGTATGTGTGTGTTGTCTGTACCTGTACATCCTGTATGTGTGTGTTGTCTGTACCTGTACGTCCTGTATGTGTGTGTTGTCTGTACCTGTCTGTCCTGTATGTGTGTGTTGTACGTTGTCTGTACCCTGTACGTCTGTATGTGTGTTGTCTGTACCTGTACGTCCTGTATGTGTGTGTTGTCTGTACGTTGTCTGTACCTGTACGTCCTGTATGTGTGTGTTGTCTGTCTGTACGTCCTGTCTGTACCTGTACGTCCTGTATGTGTGTGTTGTCTGTACGTTGTCTGTACCTGTACGTCCTGTATGTGTGTGTTGTCTGTACGTTGTCTGTACCTGTACGTCCTGTATGTGTGTGTGTCTGTGTGTGTTGTCTGTACCTGTACGTCCTGTATGTGTGTTGTCTGTCTGTACCTGTACGTCCTGTATGTGTGTGTGTACGTTGTCTGTACCTGTACGTCCTGTGTGTGTGTGTGTTGTCTGTACCTGTACGTCCTGTATGTGTGTGTTGTCTGTACCTGTACGTCCTGTATGTGTGTGTACGTCTGTACCTGTACGTCCTGTATGTGTGTGTTGTCTGTACGTTGTCTGTACCTGTACGTCCTGTATGTGTGTGTTGTCTGTGTTGTCTGTACCTGTACGTCCTGTATGTGTGTGTTGTCTGTACGTTGTCTGTACCTGTACGTCCTGTATGTGTGTGTTGTCTGTACGTTGTCTGTACCTGTACGTCCTGTATGTGTGTGTTGTCTGTGTTGTCTGTACCTGTACATCCTGTACGTTGTCTGTATGTCCTGTGTGTTGTCTGTACGTTGTCTGTACCTGTACGTCCTGTATGTGTGTGTTGTCTGTACGTTGTCTGTACCTGTACGTCCTGTATGTGTGTGTTGTCTGTACGTTGTCTGTACCTGTACGTCCTGTATGTGTGTGTTGTCTGTGTTGTCTGTACCTGTACGTCCTGTATGTGTGTGTTGTCTGTACGTTGTCTGTACCTGTACGTCCTGTATGTGTGTGTTGTCTGTATGTGTGTGTTGTCTGTACCTGTACGTCCTGTATGTGTGTGTTGTCTGTACGTTGTCTGTACCTGTACGTCCTGTATGTGTGTGTTGTCTGTACGTCCCTGTGTCTGTACCTGTACGTCCTGTATGTGTGTGTTGTCTGTACGTTGTCTGTACCTGTACGTCCTGTATGTGTGTGTTGTCTGTACCTGTGTGTGTTGTCTGTACGTTGTCTGTACCTGTACGTCCTGTATGTGTGTGTTGTCTGTACGTTGTCTGTACCTGTACGTCCTGTATGTGTGTGTTGTCTGTACCTGTACGTCCTGTATGTGTGTGTTGTCTGTACGTTGTCTGTACCTGTACGTCCTGTATGTGTGTGTTGTCTGTACGTTGTCTGTACCTGTACGTCCTGTGTGTGTGTGTTGTCTGTACCTGTACATCCTGTATGTGTGTGTTGTCTGTACCTGTACATCCTGTATGTGTGTGTTGTCTGTACCTGTGTCCTGTTGTCTGTCGTTGTCTGTACCTGTACGTCCTGTATGTGTGTGTTGTCTGTACGTTGTCTGTACCTGTACGTCCTGTATGTGTGTGTTGTCTGTACGTTGTCTGTACCTGTACGTCCTGTATGTGTGTGTTGTCTGTACGTTGTCTGTACCTGTACGTCCTGTATGTGTGTGTTGTCTGTACCTGTACGTCCTGTATGTGTGTGATGTCTGTACCTGTACGTCCTGTATGTGTCTGTTGTCTGTACGTCCTGTATGTGTGTGTTGTCTGTACGTTGTCTGTACCTGTACGTCCTGTATGTGTCTGTTGTCTGTACGTCCTGTGTGTCTGTCCTGTACGTCCTGTATGTGTGTGTTGTGTTGTCTGTACCTGTACGTCCTGTATGTGTGTGTTGTCTGTACGTTGTCTGTACCTGTACGTCCTGTATGTGTGTGTGTTGTCTGTACGTTGTCTGTACCTGTACGTCCTGTATGTGTGTGTGTCTGTCGTTGTCTGTACCTGTACGTCCTGTATGTGTGTGTGTCTGTACGTTGTCTGTACCTGTACGTCCTGTGTTGTCTGTGTGTTGTCTGTACCTGTACGTCCTGTATGTGTGTGTTGTCTGTACCTGTACGTCCTGTATGTGTGTGTTGTCTGTACCTGTACGTCCTGTATGTGTGTGTTGTCTGTGTCCTGTACGTCCTTGTCTGTACCTGTCTGTCCTGTACATCCTGTCCTGTTGTGTGTGTTGTCTGTGTGTTGTTGTCTGTACGTCCTGTATGTGTGTGTGTCTGTACGTTGTCTGTACCTGTACGTCCTGTATGTGTGTGTTGTCTGTACGTTGTCTGTACCTGTACGTCCTGTATGTGTGTGTTGTCTGTACGTTGTCTGTACCTGTACGTCCTGTATGTGTGTGTTGTCTGTACGTTGTCTGTACCTGTACGTCCTGTATGTGTGTGTTGTCTGTACGTTGTCTGTACTGTCCTGTCCTGTATGTGTGTGTGTTGTCTGTACCTGTACGTCCTGTATGTGTGTGTTGTCTGTACGTTGTCTGTACCTGTACGTCCTGTATGTGTGTGTTGTCTGTTGTCTGTACCTGTACGTCCTGTATGTGTATGTGTGTGTTGTCTGTATGTGTTGTCTGTACCTGTACGTCCTGTATGTGTGTTGTCTGTACCTGTACGTCCTGTCTGTGTGTGTCTGTACCTGTACGTCCTGTGTGTGTGTGTTGTCTGTCTGTCTGTACGTCCTGTATGTGTGTGTTGTCTGTGTTGTCTGTACGTTGTCTGTACGTCCTGTCGTCCTGTGTGTGTGTGTGTTGTCTGTACCTGTACGTCCTGTATGTGTGTGTGTCTGTACGTTGTCTGTACCTGTACGTCCTGTGTGTGTGTGTTGTCTGTACGTTGTCTGTACCTGTACGTCCTGTGTGTGTGTGTTGTCTGTACGTTGTCTGTACCTGTACGTCCTGTATGTGTGTGTTGTCTGTACGTTGTCTGTACCTGTACGTCCTGTATGTGTGTGTTGTCTGTACGTTGTCTGTACCTGTACGTCCTGTATGTGTGTGTTGTCTGTACCTGTACGTCCTGTGTGTGTGTGTTGTCTGTACGTTGTCTGTACCTGTACGTCCTGTATGTGTGTGTTGTCTGTACCTGTACGTCCTGTATGTGTGTGTTGTCTGTACCTGTACGTCCTGTATGTGTGTGTTGTCTGTACCTGTACGTCCTGTATGTGTGTGTTGTCTGTACGTTGTCTGTACCTGTACGTCCTGTATGTGTGTGTTGTCTGTACGTTGTCTGTACCTGTACGTCCTGTATGTGTGTGTGTCTGTGTGTTGTCTGTACCTGTACGTCCTGTATGTGTGTGTTGTCTGTACGTTGTCTGTTGTCCTGTACCTGTTGTCTGTCCTGTACGTCCTGTATGTGTGTTGTCTGTACGTTGTCTGTACCTGTCCTGTATGTGTCCTGTATGTGTGTGTTGTCTGTACCTGTACGTCCTGTATGTGTGTACGTTGTCTGTACCTGTACGTCCTGTATGTGTGTGTTGTCTGTACCTGTACGTCCTGTATGTGTGTGTGTGTGTTGTCTGTACCTGTACGTCCTGTATGTGTGTGTTGTCTGTACGTTGTCTGTACCTGTACGTCCTGTATGTGTGTGTTGTCTGTACGTTGTCTGTACCTGTACGTCCTGTATGTGTGTGTGTACGTTGTCTGTACCTGTACGTCCTGTATGTGTGTGTTGTGTGTGTTGTCTGTACCTGTACGTCCTGTATGTGTGTGTTGTCTGTACGTTGTCTGTACCTGTACGTCCTGTATGTGTGTGTTGTCTGTACGTTGTCTGTACCTACGTCCTGTATGTGTGTGTTGTCTGTACCTGTACGTCCTGTATGTGTGTGTTGTCTGTACCTGTACGTCCTGTATGTGTGTGTGTCTGTACCTGTGTCCTGTATGTGTGTGTCTGTCTGTACGTCCTGTATGTGTGTGTTGTCTGTACCTGTACGTCCTGTACTGTCCTGTATGTGTGTGTTGTCTGTACCTGTACGTCCTGTATGTGTGTGTTGTCTGTACGTTGTCTGTACCTGTACGTCCTGTGTGTGTGTGTTGTCTGTACCTGTACGTCCTGTATGTGTGTGTTGTCTGTCTGTACGTCCTGTCTGTGTCTGTACGTTGTCTGTACCTGTACGTCCTGTATGTGTGTGTTGTCTGTACGTTGTCTGTACCTGTACGTCCTGTATGTGTGTGTGTCTGTACCTTGTCTGTACGTTGTCTGTACCTGTACGTCCTGTATGTGTGTGTTGTCTGTACGTTGTCTGTACCTGTACGTCCTGTATGTGTGTGTGTTGTCTGTCCTGTATGTGTGTGTTGTCTGTACCTGTACGTCCTGTATGTGTGTGTTGTCTGTACCTGTACGTCCTGTATGTGTGTGTTGTCTGTGTTGTCTGTACCTGTACGTCCTGTATGTGTGTGTGTGTGTTGTCTGTACCTGTACGTCCTGTATGTGTGTGTTGTCTGTACCTGTCTGTCCTGTATGTGTGTGTTGTCTGTACCTGTACGTCCTGTCCTGTGTGTGTGTGTTGTCTGTACCTGTACGTCCTGTATGTGTGTGTTGTCTGTACGTTGTCTGTACCTGTATGTGTCCTGTGTTGTCTGTGTGTGTGTCTGTACCTGTGTCTGTATGTGTGTGTTGTCCTGTACGTCCTGTATGTGTGTGTTGTCTGTACCTGTACGTCCTGTGTGTGTGTGTGTCTGTACCTGTACGTCCTGTATGTGTGTGTTGTCTGTACATTGTCTGTACCTGTACGTCCTGTATGTGTGTGTTGTCTGTACCTGTACGTCCTGTATGTGTGTGTTGTCTGTACCTGTACGTCCTGTATGTGTGTGTTGTCTGTACCTGTACGTCCTGTATGTGTGTGTTGTCTGTACGTTGTCTGTACCTGTACGTCCTGTATGTGTGTGTTGTCTGTACGTGTGTCTGTACCTGTACGTCCTGTATGTGTGTGTTGTCTGTACCTGTACGTCCTGTATGTGTGTGTTGTCTGTGTTGTGTACCTGTACGTCCTGTATGTGTGTGTTGTCTGTACCTGTACGTCCTGTATGTGTGTGTTGTCTGTACGTTGTCTGTACCTGTACGTCCTGTATGTGTGTTGTCTGTACGTTGTCTGTACCTGTACGTCCTGTATGTGTGTGTTGTCTGTACGTTGTCTGTACCTGTACGTCCTGTATGTGTGTGTTGTCTGTACGTTGTCTGTACCTGTACGTCCTGTATGTGTGTGTTGTCTGTACGTTGTCTGTACCTGTACGTCCTGTATGTGTGTGTTGTCTGTACGTTGTCTGTACCTGTACGTCCTGTATGTGTGTGTTGTCTGTACCTGTACGTCCTGTATGTGTGTGTTGTCTGTACCTGTACGTCCTGTATGTGTGTGTTGTCTGTACCTGTACGTCCTGTATGTATGTGTGTGTTGTCTGTACCTGTACATCCTGTATGTGTGTGTTGTCTGTACCTGTACGTCCTGTATGTGTGTGTGTACCTGTACGTCCTGTACCTGTACGTCCTGTGTGTGTGTTGTCTGTACCTGTCTGTCCTGTCCTGTATGTGTGTGTTGTCTGTACGTTGTCTGTACCTGTACGTCCTGTGTGTGTCTGTGTTGTCTGTACCTGTACGTCCTGTATGTGTGTGTTGTCTGTACGTTGTCTGTACCTGTACGTCCTGTATGTGTGTGTTGTCTGTACGTTGTCTGTACGTCCTGTATGTGTGTGTTGTCTGTACCTGTACGTCCTGTGTGTTGTCTGTACGTTGTCTGTACCTGTACGTCCTGTATGTGTGTGTTGTCTGTACGTTGTCTGTACCTGTACGTCCTGTATGTGTGTGTGTGTGTTGTCTGTGTGTGTGTGTGTGTCCTGTACCTGTGTCCTGTATGTGTGTGTTGTCTGTACCTGTACGTCCTGTATGTGTGTGTTGTCTGTACCTGTACCTGTACGTCCTGTATGTGTGTGTTGTCTGTACGTTGTCTGTACCTGTACGTCCTGTATGTCTGTATGTCTGTGTGTCTGTACCTGTACGTCCTGTATGTGTGTGTGTTGTCTGTACCTGTACGTCCTGTATGTGTGTGTTGTCTGTACGTTGTCTGTACCTGTACGTCCTGTATGTGTGTGTTGTCTGTACGTTGTCTGTACCTGTACGTCCTGTATGTATGTGTACGTTGTCTGTACCTGTACGTCCTGTGTGTGTCTGTGTTGTCTGTCCTGTACGTCCTGTGTGTGTGTGTGTTGTCTGTACCTGTACGTCCTGTGTGTGTGTGTCTGTCTGTACGTCCTGTATGTGTGTGTTGTCTGTACCTGTACGTCCTGTATGTGTGTGTTGTCTGTCTGTACCTTGTCTGTATGTGTGTGTTGTCTGTACCTGTACGTCCTGTATGTGTGTGTGTGTGTTGTCTGTACCTGTACGTCCTGTATGTGTGTGTTGTCTGTACCTGTACGTCCTGTATGTGTGTGTCTGTACCTGTACGTTGTCTGTACCTGTACGTCCTGTATGTGTGTGTTGTCTGTACGTTGTCTGTACCTGTACGTCCTGTATGTGTGTGTTGTCTGTACGTTGTGTACCTGTATGTCCTGTATTGTCTGTACCTGTACGTCCTGTATGTGTGTGTGTTGTCTGTACCTGTACGTCCTGTATGTGTGTGTGTGTTGTCTGTACCTGTACGTCCTGTATGTGTGTGTTGTCTGTACGTTGTCTGTACCTGTACGTCCTGTATGTGTGTGTTGTCTGTACGTTGTCTGTACCTGTACGTCCTGTATGTGTGTGTTGTCTGTACGTTGTCTGTACGTCCTGTATGTCCTGTATGTGTGTGTAGTTGTCTGTGTGTTGTCTGTACCTGTACGTCCTGTATGTGTGTGTTGTCTGTACGTTGTCTGTACCTGTACGTCCTGTATGTGTGTGTTGTCTGTACCTGTACGTCCTGTGTGTGTGTGTTGTCTGTACCTGTACGTCCTGTGTGTGTGTGTCTGTACCTGTACGTCCTGTATGTGTGTCTGTACCTGTACGTCCTGTATGTGTGTGTTGTCTGTACGTTGTCTGTACCTGTACGTCCTGTATGTGTGTGTAGTCTGTACCTTGTCTGTACCTGTACGTCCTGTATGTGTGTGTTGTCTGTACGTTGTCTGTACCTGTACATCCTGTATGTGTGTGTTGTCTGTACCTGTACGTCCTGTATGTGTGTGTAGTCTGTACCTGTACGTCCTGTGTGTGTGTGTTGTCTGTACCTGTACGTCCTGTGTGTGTGTGTTGTCTGTACCTGTACGTCCTGTATGTGTGTGTTGTCTGTACCTGTACGTCCTGTGTGTGTGTTGTCTGTACGTTGTCTGTACCTGTACGTCCTGTGTGTGTGTGTTGTCTGTACGTTGTCTGTACCTGTACGTCCTGTATGTGTGTGTTGTCTGTACCTGTACGTCCTGTATGTGTGTGTTGTCTGTACGTTGTCTGTACCTGTACGTCCTGTATGTGTGTGTTGTCTGTACGTTGTCTGTACCTGTACGTCCTGTGTGTGTGTGTTGTCTGTACGTTGTCTGTACCTGTACGTCCTGTATGTGTGTGTTGTCTGTACGTTGTCTGTACCTGTACGTCCTGTATGTGTGTGTTGTCTGTACGTTGTCTGTACCTGTACGTCCTGTATGTGTGTGTAGTCTGTACGTTGTCTGTACCTGTACGTCCTGTATGTGTGTGTTGTCTGTACCTGTACGTCCTGTATATGTGTGTTGTCTGTACGTTGTCCGTACCTGTACGTCCTGTATGTGTGTGTTGTCTGTACGTTGTCTGTACCTGTACGTCCTGTATGTGTGTGTTGTCTGTACCTGTACGTCCTGTGTGTGTGTGTTGTCTGTACCTGTACGTCCTGTGTGTGTGTGTTGTCTGTACCTGTCTGTCCTGTATGTCCTGTGTGTGTGTTGTCTGTACGTTGTCTGTACCTGTACGTCCTGTATGTGTGTGTTGTCTGTACGTTGTCTGTACCTGTACGTCCTGTATGTGTGTGTGTTGTCTGTACCTGTACGTCCTGTATGTGTGTGTTGTCTGTACCTGTACGTCCCTGTGTGTGTTGTGTTGTCTGTACCTGTACGTCCTGTATGTGTGTGTTGTCTGTACGTTGTCTGTACCTGTACGTCCTGTATGTGTGTGTTGTCTGTACGTTGTCTGTACCTGTACGTCCTGTATGTGTGTGTGTGTTGTCTGTACGTTGTCTGTACCTGTACGTCCTGTATGTGTGTGTCTGTACCTGTACGTCCTGTATGTGTGTGTTGTCTGTGTTGTCTGTACCTGTACGTCCTGTATGTGTGTGTTGTCTGTACGTTGTCTGTACCTGTACGTCCTGTATGTGTGTGTTGTCTGTACGTTGTCTGTACGTCCTGTATGTGTGTGTTGTCTGTACGTCCTGTATGTGTGTGTTGTCTGTACGTTGTCTGTACCTGTACGTCCTGTATGTGTCTGTGTTGTCTGTACCTGTACGTCCTGTATGTGTGTGTTGTCTGTACCTGTACGTCCTGTATGTGTGTGTTGTCTGTACCTGTACCTGTACGTCCTGTATGTGTGTGTTGTCTGTACGTTGTCTGTACCTGTACGTCCTGTATGTGTGTGTTGTCTGTACGTTGTCTGTACCTGTACGTCCTGTGTGTGTGTTGTCTGTACGTTGTCTGTACCTGTACGTCCTGTATGTGTGTGTTGTCTGTACGTTGTCTGTACCTGTACGTCCTGTATGTGTGTGTTGTCTGTACCTGTACGTCCTGTATGTGTGTGTTGTCTGTACCTGTACGTCCTGTATGTGTGTGTTGTCTGTACCTGTACGTCCTGTATGTGTGTGTTGTCTGTACCTGTACATCCTGTCCTGTGTGTGTGTTGTCTGTACCTGTACGTCCTGTATGTGTGTGTTGTACCTGTACGTCCTGTATGTGTGTGTTGTCTGTACCTGTACGTCCTGTATGTGTGTGTTGTCTGTACCTGTACGTCCTGTGTGTGTGTGTTGTCTGTTGTCTGTACCGTTGTCTGTCCTGTATGTCCGTGTGTGTGTGTGTGTTGTCTGTACCTGTACGTCCTGTATGTGTGTGTTGTCTGTACGTTGTCTGTACCTGTACGTCCTGTATGTGTGTGTTGTCTGTACGTTGTCTGTACCTGTACGTCCTGTATGTGTGTGTGTGTCTGTGTTGTCTGTACCTGTACGTCCTGTATGTGTGTGTTGTCTGTACGTTGTCTGTACCTGTACGTCCTGTATGTGTGTGTTGTCTGTACGTTGTCTGTACCTGTACGTCCTGTATGTGTGTGTTGTCTGTATGTTGTCTGTACCTGTACGTCCTGTATGTGTGTGTTGTCTGTACCTGTACGTCCTGTATGTGTGTGTTGTCTGTACCTGTACGTCCTGTATGTGTGTGTTGTCTGTACGTTGTCTGTACCTGTACGTCCTGTATGTGTGTGTTGTCTGTACCTGTACGTCCTGTATGTGTGTGTTGTCTGTGTTGTCTGTACCTGTACGTCCTGTATGTGTGTGTTGTCTGTACCTGTACGTCCTGTATGTGTGTGTTGTCTGTACGTTGTCTGTACCTGTACGTCCTGTATGTGTGTGTTGTCTGTACGTTGTCTGTACCTGTACGTCCTGTATGTGTGTGTTGTCTGTACCTGTACGTCCTGTATGTGTGTGTGTTGTCTGTACCTGTACGTCCTGTATGTGTGTGTTGTCTGTACCTGTACGTCCTGTATGTGTGTGTTGTCTGTACCTGTACGTCCTGTATGTGTGTGTTGTCTGTACCTGTACGTCCTGTATGTGTGTGTTGTCTGTACCTGTACGTCCTGTATGTATGTGTGTGTTGTCTGTACCTGTACATCCTGTATGTGTGTGTTGTCTGTACCTGTACGTCCTGTATGTGTGTGTAGTCTGTACCTGTACGTCTGTGTGTGTATGTGTGTGTTGTCTGTGTGTGTGTTGTCTGTACCTGTACGTCCTGTATGTGTGTGTTGTCTGTACCTGTACGTCCTGTATGTGTGTTGTCTGTCTGTCTGTACCTGTACGTCCTGTATGTGTGTGTCTGTACCTGTACGTCCTGTATGTGTGTGTTGTCTGTACCTGTACGTCCTGTATGTGTGTGTTGTCTGTACCTGTACGTCCTGTGTGTGTGTGTCTGTGTTGTCTGTACCTGTACGTCCTGTATGTGTGTGTTGTCTGTACGTTGTCTGTACCTGTACGTCCTGTATGTGTGTGTTGTCTGTACGTTGTCTGTACCTGTACGTCCTGTATGTGTGTGTTGTCTGTACGTTGTCTGTACCTGTACGTCCTGTATGTGTGTGTTGTCTGTACGTTGTCTGTACCTGTACGTCCTGTATGTCTGTACGTTGTCTGTACCTGTACGTCCTGTATGTGTGTGTTGTCTGTACGTTGTACGTACCTGTACGTGTGTGTGTGTTGTCTGTACCTGTACGTCCTGTATGTGTGTTGTCTGTACCTGTACGTCCTGTATGTGTGTGTTGTGTTGTCTGTACCTGTACGTCCTGTATGTGTGTGTTGTCTGTACCTGTACGTCCTGTATGTGTGTGTAGTCTGTACCTGTACATCCTGTGTGTGTGTGTTGTCTGTACCTGTACGTCCTGTGTGTGTGTGTTGTCTGTACCTGTACGTCCTGTATGTGTGTGTAGTCTGTACCTGTATGTCCTGTGTGTGTGTGTTGTCTGTACCTGTACGTCCTGTGTGTGTGTGTTGTCTGTACGTTGTCTGTACCTGTACGTCCTGTGTGTGTGTCTGTTGTCTGTACCTGTACGTCCTGTATGTGTGTGTTGTCTGTACGTTGTCTGTACCTGTACGTCCTGTATGTGTGTGTTGTCTGTACGTTGTCTGTACCTGTACGTCCTGTATGTGTGTGTTGTCTGTACGTTGTCTGTACCTGTACGTCCTGTGTGTGTGTGTGTCTGTACGTTGTCTGTACCTGTACGTCCTGTGTGTGTGTGTAGTCTGTATGTTGTCTGTACCTGTACGTCCTGTATGTGTGTCCTGTATGTGTGTTGTCTGTACCTGTACGTCCTGTATGTGTGTGTTGTCTGTACCTGTACGTCCTGTATGTGTGTGTTGTCTGTACGTTGTCTGTACCTGTACGTCCTGTATGTGTGTGTAGTCTGTACTGTGTACGTCCTGTGTGTGTGTGTTGTCTGTACCTGTACGTCCTGTATGTGTGTGTTGTCTGTACCTGTACGTCCTGTATGTGTGTGTTGTCTGTACGTTGTCTGTACCTGTACGTCCTGTATGTGTGTGTTGTCTGTACGTTGTCTGTACCTGTACGTCCTGTATGTGTGTGTTGTCTGTACCTGTACGTCCTGTATGTGTGTGTTGTCTGTACCTGTACGTCCTGTATGTGTGTGTTGTCTGTACCTGTACGTCCTGTATGTGTGTGTTGTCTGTACCTGTACGTCCTGTATGTGTGTGTTGTCTGTACATTGTCTGTACCTGTATGTGTGTGTTGTCTGTACGTTGTCTGTACCTGTACGTCCTGTATGTGTGTGTTGTCTGTACGTTGTCTGTACCTGTATGTGTGTGTTGTCTGTACTGTACCTGTACGTCCTGTATGTGTGTGTTGTCTGTACCTGTACGTCCTGTATGTGTGTGTGTGTTGTCTGTACCTGTACGTCCTGTATGTGTGTGTTGTACGTTGTCTGTACCTGTACGTCCTGTATGTGTGTGTTGTCTGTACGTCCTTGTCTGTACCTGTCCTGTATGTGTGTGTTGTCTGTACGTTGTCTGTACCTGTACGTCCTGTATGTGTGTGTTGTCTGTACCTGTACGTCCTGTATGTGTGTGTTGTCTGTACCTGTACGTCCTGTATGTGTGTGTTGTCTGTACGTTGTCTGTACCTGTACGTCCTGTATGTGTCTGTTGTCTGTACGTTGTCTGTACCTGTACGTCCTGTATGTGTGTGTTGTCTGTACGTTGTCTGTACCTGTACGTCCTGTATGTGTGTGTTGTCTGTACCTGTACGTCCTGTATGTGTGTGTTGTCTGTACCTGTACGTCCTGTATGTGTGTGTTGTCTGTACCTGTACGTCCTGTATGTGTGTGTTGTCTGTACCTGTACGTCCTGTGTGTGTGTGTTGTCTGTACCTGTACGTCCTGTATGTGTGTGTTGTCTGTACCTGTACGTCCTGTATGTGTGTGTTGTCTGTACATTGTCTGTACCTGTATGTGTGTGTTGTCTGTACGTTGTCTGTACCTGTACGTCCTGTATGTGTGTGTTGTCTGTACGCTGTCTGTACCTGTACGTCCTGTATGTGTGTGTGTCTGTGTTGTCTGTACCTGTACGTCCTGTATGTGTGTGTTGTCTGTACCTGTGTGTTGTCTGTACCTGTACGTCCTGTGTGTGTGTGTTGTCTGTACCTGTACATCCTGTGTGTGTGTGTTGTCTGTACCTGTACGTCCTGTGTGTGTGTTGTGTCCTGTACCTGTGTCTGTGTGTGTGTGTTGTCTGTACCTGTACGTCCTGTGTGTGTGTGTCTGTCTGTACGTTGTCTGTACCTGTACGTCCTGTGTGTGTGTGTGTTGTCTGTACCTGTACGTCCTGTACGTCCTGTGTGTGTTGTCTGTACGTTGTCTGTACCTGTACGTCCTGTATGTGTGTGTTGTCTGTACGTTGTCTGTACCTGTACGTCCTGTGTGTGTGTGTGTCTGTACGTTGTCTGTACCTGTACGTCCTGTGTGTGTGTGTTGTCTGTACGTTGTCTGTCCTGTAGTCGTCCTGTGTGTGTGTGTTGTCTGTGTTGTCTGTACCTGTACGTCCTGTATGTGTGTGTTGTCTGTATGTTGTCTGTACCTGTACGTCCTGTATGTGTGTGTTGTCTGTACCTGTACGTCCTGTATGTGTGTGTTGTCTGTACGTTGTCTGTACCTGTACGTCCTGTATGTGTGTGTTGTCTGTACGTTGTCTGTACCTGTACGTCCTGTATGTGTGTGTAGTCTGTACCTGTACGTCCTGTGTGTGTGTGTTGTCTGTACCTGTACGTCCTGTGTGTGTGTTGTCTGTACCTGTACGTCCTGTATGTGTCTGTTGTCTGTACGTTGTCTGTACCTGTACGTCCTGTATGTGTGTGTTGTCTGTACGTTGTCTGTACCTGTACGTCCTGTATGTGTGTGTTGTCTGTACCTGTACATCCTGTATGTGTGTGTTGTCTGTACCTGTACGTCCTGTATGTGTGTGTTGTCTGTACCTGTACGTCCTGTATGTGTCTGTTGTCTGTACGTTGTCTGTACCTGTACGTCCTGTATGTGTGTGTTGTCTGTACGTTGTCTGTACCTGTACGTCCTGTATGTGTGTGTTGTCTGTACGTTGTCTGTACCTGTACGTCCTGTATGTGTGTGTAGTCTGTACCTGTACGTCCTGTGTGTGTGTGTTGTCTGTACCTGTACGTCCTGTGTGTGTGTGTTGTCTGTACCTGTACGTCCTGTATGTGTCTGTTGTCTGTACGTTGTCTGTACCTGTACGTCCTGTATGTGTGTGTTGTCTGTACGTTGTCTGTACCTGTACGTCCTGTATGTGTGTGTAGTCTGTACCTGTACGTCCTGTGTGTGTGTGTTGTCTGTACCTGTACGTCCTGTGTGTGTGTGTTGTCTGTACCTGTACGTCCTGTATGTGTCTGTTGTCTGTACGTTGTCTGTACCTGTACGTCCTGTATGTGTGTGTTGTCTGTACGTTGTCTGTACCTGTACGTCCTGTATGTGTGTGTTGTCTGTACGTTGTCTGTACCTGTACGTCCTGTATGTGTGTGTTGTCTGTACGTTGTCTGTACCTGTACGTCCTGTATGTGTGTGTTGTCTGTCTGTACCTACGTCCTGTATGTGTGTGTTGTCTGTACCTGTACGTCCTGTATGTGTGTGTAGTCTGTACCTGTACGTCCTGTGTGTGTGTGTTGTCTGTACCTGTACATCCTGTATGTGTGTGTGTGTCTGTTGTCTGTACCTGTACGTCCTGTATGTGTGTGTAGTCTGTACCTGTACGTCCTGTATGTGTGTGTTGTCTGTACCTGTACGTCCTGTATGTGTGTGTTGTCTGTACGTTGTCTGTACCTGTACGTCCTGTGTGTGTGTGTGTTGTCTGTACCTGTACGTCCTGTATGTGTGTGTTGTCTGTACGTTGTCTGTACCTGTACGTCCTGTATGTGTGTGTTGTCTGTACGTTGTCTGTACCTGTACGTCCTGTGTGTGTGTGTTAGTCTGTACATTGTCTGTACCTGTACGTCCTGTGTGTGTGTGTTGTCTGTACGTTGTCTGTACCTGTACGTCCTGTGTGCGTGTGTAGTCTGTACGTTGTCTGTACCTGTACGTCCTGTGTGTGTGTGTAGTCTGTATGTTGTCTGTACCTGTACGTCCTGTATGTGTGTGTAGTCTGTACCTGTCGTCCTGTATGTGTGTGTTGTCTGTACCTGTACGTCCTGTATGTGTGTGTTGTCTGTACGTTGTCTGTACCTGTACGTCCTGTGTGTGTGTCTGTACCTGTACGTCCTGTGTGTGTGTGTTGTCTGTACCTGTACGTCCTGTGTGTGTGTGTTGTCTGTACCTGTACGTCCTGTATGTGTGTGTTGTCTGTACGTTGTCTGTACCTGTACGTCCTGTATGTGTGTGTTGTCTGTACGTTGTCTGTACCTGTACGTCCTGTATGTGTGTGTTGTCTGTACCTGTACATCCTGTATGTGTGTGTTGTCTGTACCTGTACGTCCTGTATGTGTGTGTTGTCTGTACCTGTACGTCCTGTATGTGTGTGTTGTCTGTACCTGTACGTCCTGGATGTGTGTGTTGTCTGTACCTGTACGTCCTGTATGTGTGTGTTGTCTGTACCTGTACGTCCTGTATGTGTGTGTTGTCTGTACCTGTACGTCCTGTATGTGTGTGTTGTCTGTACCTGTACGTCCTGTATGTGTGTGTTGTCTGTACCTGTACGTCCTGTATGTGTGTGTTGTCTGTACGTTGTCTGTACCTGTACGTCCTGTATGTGTGTGTTGTCTGTACGTTGTCTGTACCTGTACGTCCTGTATGTGTGTGTTGTCTGTACGTTGTCTGTACCTGTACGTCCTGTATGTGTGTGTAGTCTGTACCTGTACGTCCTGTGTGTGTGTGTTGTCTGTACCTGTACGTCCTGTGTGTGTGTGTTGTCTGTACCTGTACGTCCTGTATGTGTCTGTTGTCTGTACGTTGTCTGTACCTGTACGTCCTGTATGTGTGTGTTGTCTGTACGTTGTCTGTACCTGTACGTCCTGTATGTGTGTGTAGTCTGTACCTGTACGTCCTGTGTGTGTGTGTTGTCTGTACCTGTACGTCCTGTGTGTGTGTGTTGTCTGTACCTGTACGTCCTGTATGTGTCTGTTGTCTGTACGTTGTCTGTACCTGTACGTCCTGTATGTGTGTGTTGTCTGTACGTTGTCTGTACCTGTACGTCCTGTATGTGTGTGTTGTCTGTACGTTGTCTGTACCTGTACGTCCTGTATGTGTGTGTTGTCTGTACGTTGTCTGTACCTGTACGTCCTGTATGTGTGTGTTGTCTGTACCTGTACGTCCTGTATGTGTGTGTTGTCTGTACCTGTACGTCCTGTATGTGTGTGTAGTCTGTACCTGTACGTCCTGTGTGTGTGTGTTGTCTGTACCTGTACATCCTGTGTGTGTGTGTTGTCTGTACCTGTACGTCCTGTATGTGTGTGTAGTCTGTACCTGTACGTCCTGTGTGTGTGTGTTGTCTGTACGTGTACGTCCTGTGTGTGTGTGTTGTCTGTACGTTGTCTGTACCTGTACGTCCTGTGTGTGTGTGTGTTGTCTGTACCTGTACGTCCTGTATGTGTGTGTTGTCTGTACGTTGTCTGTACCTGTACGTCCTGTATGTGTGTGTTGTCTGTACGTTGTCTGTACCTGTACGTCCTGTGTGTGTGTGTGTAGTCTGTACGTTGTCTGTACCTGTACGTCCTGTGTGTGTGTGTAGTCTGTACGTTGTCTGTACCTGTACGTCCTGTGTGTGTGTGTAGTCTGTACGTTGTCTGTACCTGTACGTCCTGTGTGTGTGTGTAGTCTGTATGTTGTCTGTACCTGTACGTCCTGTATGTGTGTGTAGTCTGTACCTGTACGTCCTGTATGTGTGTGTTGTCTGTACCTGTACGTCCTGTATGTGTGTGTTGTCTGTACGTTGTCTGTACCTGTACGTCCTGTATGTGTGTGTAGTCTGTACCTGTACGTCCTGTGTGTGTGTGTTGTCTGTACCTGTACGTCCTGTGTGTGTGTGTTGTCTGTACCTGTACGTCCTGTATGTGTCTGTTGTCTGTACGTTGTCTGTACCTGTACGTCCTGTATGTGTGTGTTGTCTGTACGTTGTCTGTACCTGTACGTCCTGTATGTGTGTGTTGTCTGTACCTGTACATCCTGTATGTGTGTGTTGTCTGTACCTGTACGTCCTGTATGTGTGTGTTGTCTGTACCTGTACGTCCTGTATGTGTGTGTTGTCTGTACCTGTACGTCCTGTATGTGTGTGTTGTCTGTACCTGTACGTCCTGTATGTGTGTGTTGTCTGTACCTGTACGTCCTGTATGTGTGTGTTGTCTGTACCTGTACGTCCTGTATGTGTGTGTTGTCTGTACCTGTACGTCCTGTATGTGTGTGTTGTCTGTACCTGTACGTCCTGTATGTGTGTGTTGTCTGTACCTGTACGTCCTGTATGTGTGTGTTGTCTGTACGTTGTCTGTACCTGTACGTCCTGTATGTATGTGTAGTCTGTACCTGTACGTCCTGTGTGTGTGTGTTGTCTGTACCTGTACGTCCTGTGTGTGTGTGTTGTCTGTACCTGTACGTCCTGTATGTGTCTGTTGTCTGTACGTTGTCTGTACCTGTACGTCCTGTATGTGTGTGTTGTCTGTACGTTGTCTGTACCTGTACGTCCTGTATGTGTGTGTTGTCTGTACCTGTACATCCTGTATGTGTGTGTTGTCTGTACCTGTACGTCCTGTATGTGTGTGTTGTCTGTACGTTGTCTGTACCTGTACGTCCTGTATGTGTGTGTTGTCTGTACCTGTACATCCTGTATGTGTGTGTTGTCTGTACCTGTACGTCCTGTATGTGTGTGTTGTCTGTACCTGTACGTCCTGTATGTGTGTGTTGTCTGTACCTGTACGTCCTGTATGTGTGTGTTGTCTGTACCTGTACGTCCTGTATGTGTGTGTTGTCTGTACCTGTACGTCCTGTATGTGTGTGTTGTCTGTACCTGTACGTCCTGTATGTGTGTGTTGTCTGTACCTGTACGTCCTGTATGTGTGTGTTGTCTGTACGTTGTCTGTACCTGTACGTCCTGTATGTGTGTGTAGTCTGTACCTGTACGTCCTGTGTGTGTGTGTTGTCTGTACCTGTACGTCCTGTGTGTGTGTGTTGTCTGTACCTGTACGTCCTGTATGTGTCTGTTGTCTGTACGTTGTCTGTACCTGTACGTCCTGTATGTGTGTGTTGTCTGTACGTTGTCTGTACCTGTACGTCCTGTATGTGTGTGTTGTCTGTACCTGTACATCCTGTATGTGTGTGTTGTCTGTACCTGTACGTCCTGTATGTGTGTGTTGTCTGTACGTTGTCTGTACCTGTACGTCCTGTATGTGTGTGTAGTCTGTACCTGTACGTCCTGTGTGTGTGTGTTGTCTGTACCTGTACGTCCTGTGTGTGTGTGTTGTCTGTACCTGTACGTCCTGTATGTGTCTGTTGTCTGTACGTTGTCTGTACCTGTACGTCCTGTATGTGTGTGTTGTCTGTACGTTGTCTGTACCTGTACGTCCTGTATGTGTGTGTTGTCTGTACCTGTACATCCTGTATGTGTGTGTTGTCTGTACCTGTACGTCCTGTATGTGTGTGTTGTCTGTACGTTGTCTGTACCTGTACATCCTGTATGTGTGTCTTGTCTGTACGTTGTCTGTACCTGTACGTCCTTTATGTGTGTGTTGTCTGTACGTTGTCTGTACCTGTACGTCCTGTATGTGTGTGTTGTCTGTACGTTGTCTGTACCTGTACGTCCTGTATGTGTGTGTTGTCTGTACATTGTCTGTACGTTGTCTGGAGGAATTTAGACGTGTACCGTTTCCTAACTCAGCTTAATGAACATATTACAGCAAAGGTTTAGTACCACAATCAGCTAGTTTGATGCACCAGGCCCCTGTTCTCCACCTGTTTATATAGACAACGCAGGGTGATTCAAGTTAGTGCTATGAAACTATTGTTTAAATGTACTGTATCTCCTTAATCTCCCTCCGTATGTATGTCTTTCTCTCTCCCTTTAGGTCTGTCTCTTTTCACTCCTTGCTTACTGAGTATGAGGGACAGTGTGTATGTTAGAGTATATAGGAATAGTCACTGTTAAATTGACTTTGTCCTTGGCCAGTGGCTTTAAGTTTGTTTTTTCCCTTACTGTTGTGTAAACAGTCTGTGCAAATTTTCCTGAGCTCGGCACAAGGTCAATTTAAGATTGAGTAACTGTGAGACTCACTGTTTAATTTGGCACGGGTGGTTTGTAGATGTTGCGTTTAAGTCACGTTTTGGAAGAAGATGGGAATGGACTCTGGCGGACTCTCCTCTCAGGTCTGTGTTATGTTATGTCTGTTTGACATCAGTGGGTTCTCTTTTTTTCTATTATTCTCCTCAATAACTTGTGTCTTTGACTAAACACTTTGTGGAACTCTGTGTTTCACAACATGAATGTTGTACAGGACAGGTTCAAGTGCAGAAAAATTATTGACATAGGACCAAACATTGTTACAAGCCCCACTGTGAAAAATGAACAGTGCCACACAGGTTTGAGAAAATGTAATAAAAAGCCCTTTGCATTAGCCTTTTACAAACAAATGGGTTGGTGTCATTGTATTGGAGAAGCTGCTTTGTGAGAGGCGTAGGAGAGAATGTATATCTGATGTATGTGCATGCTCTTGTCCAGAACAGTATGTAACGTGAATGTGTATCTGAGAGGAGATGAACTGTTATCCCTACTTCCCTGTGAAAAGCTTGTAAAAAGATGGAAAGTATTGAGTGTGATAGGTCCCAGCCCCAGACTGAATCTACAGCTCTCACAATGCTCTTTGATAAATGCCTCTCTTTTTCCTCTCCCCTGTCTTAAAGAGACACACTCGCTTTCTCTATGGATGTTTTTGTGCATGATAGTGTTTTCTGTGTGTGCGGTTCTATTCGAGTGTTCTGGTGTGTTTGTAGATGATGTGTGTCATTGTGTGTGTGTTTCTGTGAGCGAGTGTGTGGTCTCTGATCGGGGCCCAAATGAAGTCGCCTGTGAGTCGCCCGCTCGCACAGCTGAAGCTCCCGGGTACCCGGCCTCTCACCCTGCAGGGGTCAAAGTTCAGGCTCGTTTTAAGTTTGGATTGGAGCGAAGGTATCCCTGGATCCACCGTGGTGCTGCTGGATGATCCAGGCTGGCGTGGGTCTGAGCCGGACGGAGGTCGCGCTCCAGTCTTGACACGACAGCTGAGTCTAACCCCTTCCCCTCTGGACCCAGACCCACCGTCTGCCCGCAGTCTTAACCCTGGGCAGCTGACTCCCTGGGCTCTCTTAACGTCTGTGCAACGTCTACACAACATCTGCCCCATGTCAATGAGATGTAGTAGTAGACACAATGCTCAAAAAGGTTCTTCATACTGATTCCATACATATTGACTCAAGCAGGGACAGTGACATAAAAGCACAACACTCTATAATATCTGATATAATAATATTTAGCAGATGCTTTTATCCAAATCGACTTAGTCATATTCACAGATCAGCACAACACTATCAAGGATGGACAACTCTTCCCCCCTTCTGTAGGCTCACGGACCAATTTCATCCAAAAATACATATTATTATGATATTTAAAAAATAATAATAATAGAGTACACAAGGTGCATCTTTGAAATTTGGTTGTGCATCAGCAGCCACTCAATTAGCCGTTGTCAGCGAAACATGAGTGGTAAACTAGTCTTGTGGGCAGCTATCTAAACATGTAGTAAGCATGGTTGATCATCAGTTATCATATTAAAAACTGCAAAAATTTGCCTCCAGCTATGGCAAAATGTGTAGAATTGCAGGAAATTAGCTGAAAAAATGCATTTTTTTTCTCTGCCCCATGGCAAAATTAATAGAATTGCATGAAATGGGTTATAAAATTGCAAAATCTTCTTTGTTCCCCATGGCAAAATGTGTAGAATTGCATGAAACTTGTTTTAAATCTGCAACATTTTCTCTACATCCCATGGCAGAATTGCAGGAAATGTACTTTAAAACAAAAATAAATATATTCACTGTCACGGGGAGCCGCTTAAATGTTTTGTTTGCAAGGTGGTGGTATGGGTGTGGGTATGCAGACCCACGAGCTACTGTTGCCCCTCTAATGAGTTCCGTTTTTTGTGTCCCCCGCCACCATCAAAGTTGCCCATCCTTCCATGCTCTATAATATAATAATACATGCCATTTAGCAGACGCTTTTATCCAAAGCGGCTTACAGTCATGAGTGAATACAATTTACTTATGAGTCGTCCCGTGATTCAAACCCACTACCCTAGCATTACAAGCACCATGCGCTACCAACTACGCTACAAAGAACCATACAACGGAATCTGAATTACGACAGTTTAATATGGCTCTTTCGTTTTAGAGTGGAAGAGGGTCATTTATGTCACAGTTAAATAAATAACTGTTCAAACTCGGCATCTGTAATAATCTTGCGGCGAATTTGGGAATAGACACCTCTACTTCAAAAGGGTGCTCTTTGGCGCCATCAAGCGTTGAATATTAACACAATGTTCATCTGTACTGCTGAATGCACACGCTGTCGACACAAAGAAAGTGACACACACTCCCTTTCTAACACACACACATTCACTAGGTTTACTCGTCACTCGTGGCATGTTTACAATGCGAAGTAACAAGAGCAATACAATTAGATCAAAGAAAACCTTGTTCCTTGACAGTTAAATGTTGTAAATACAGAGTTGTGTCATAAATTGGATCTTTGAATAGATGCTTTTCCTTCCCATTTGAGGTTCTTCAGAAGCACAATTTTAAGGGCCAAACTGTTTTAAAAGTTGTAGATTTCTAAATCTGTCTCAAACAACAGTAACAGACACTTCATGTCATGCAAGGTGGTTAATGTCGCCTAAACTAGCTATGTGCCCTTATTATAGGCTATTGAAATGTCATAGATTATATATTCTGAATTGACATCATGCCTTTGAAGTGGGGTCAAGCAAAGAAAATGCCTAATTTATGAAATAAGTGATGCATTGAGGATATGACTGGAAAATGTCAAATATATGATACTGAACAGACAGACATTGTGGTGCGCCCCATCAATGCAGGTGGAGGGGGAGAGATCAACAATTGTGGGATGACGCTTGTTCCCCCAGCAGCTCGAGGGGCGCAGAAACCCCACATTGATACAAAGTGGCCTGAATTAGGGATGTTTGTTGTTCTTTCGTCCTGTTTTGCAGCGTGACAGTGTTGAGAGAGAGAGAGAGCGCAGCAGAGATTATCAGTAAGGACAGGTGGTACGCATGTTGTGTTCCAGGCTTGTTTGTAGTGAAACGAGATCCAGCCTCGAGATCCGATAGCAGTAGGTGGGTCTCTCCCGGCGCGGTATTATACGGAGTGTTTCATTACCACAGCGGCAGCCAGCCGGGAGCAGCGGGCAAGATTGTACGTCAAATCACTCGGATTATTAAAACCCCCGGCAACTATTTAAATATTGAGGGGCCGTTCTCGTTTTGTTTGGAGGAGGTTCCTGCACCCTGCGGGGATGTTTAACTGGAGTAGTAGGGTTTATTTTACGCTGGCATCGCCGTGCGCCTCAGTAGGAGCAGTTTACTATAACTTTGGGCTGGAGGTGGTTCGCTTTTCGCGGAGCTCCGAGTGAGAGACCAGTGCCGGCTCGTGTAGCCTAACCTAAAACCCGCTACTAATCCTGAGACAGTTGGACAGCATCTCGGCGCAAAACTGACCTAAAATTTCGAACGCAACCGGTTTCTTTTAGCGCTTGACAACATCTGTATATTTTTGGTATTGCCAAACATGAGGATTTTTGAAGACATTTAATTACGAGTATATCTTTAAGCTAAAAAAAAGAAATATATATATATATCTTTAAGCTATTTGTGGAATTTATTTCCCAACAGTTTTATTTGTCATTTTTACTATACGCATCTGTTTTATTTGAATCTCTTATGAACTTTGTTTTTCACTTTTTTGGAAACATTGTTTTATCCTTGCACTTGTTTTGGGAACACAAGAGCGGTCCTGGACGCGACATGAGGACTGTCGCCTGGCTGTCCGCACGGCATTGTCATTGTAATTTTCATGTGTCATGTCGATTGTCGGATGCCGGAGGACACGCGATGTCGTTTAGCATTTTGACAAACTGAAGGTTATGGGCTGGAACAAAACTAACTGAGGGGGGCAATTATGCTGGAGTCCCATATATTCTAGTGGTTTCAGTCGGACACCAACCCATGGGGATATAAATATATATTTATATATATATATATTCTAGCATATCATTTTCTTTTTTTCGTTTTCCTTCTTTTTTTTTTTACTGGACCAATTTTAGGATGATGTTGTATTGCTGCTCGAGCGCCTTGGTACTTACTAATAAGTTCACCTGCAGTTTTTTATTCGTGTTTTTACTGTTCCAAATGCCACAGTCCTCCTCGCCTTTAATTACAGGTAAGATACATTGACTTGGCCTATTTAGCTTCAAAACATGTCCAGCAATTGTCAAAAACAAGAATATAGCCCAAAAGCTAGCCTATAGGCCTACAGGTAGGCTATTCACTTTTCCCGTTACTTGCCACTGGGCACAGACGTCAGCTCAATGTCTAGTTTTGATTTACATTAGGTTGAACATAAATCAACAACAAATGTCACCATGCCATTGGATTGATCTTAAAAGTTGGGTGAAAAAAAATATTTTCTGTCGGGTAACTGGTACCCCGGGCTCGTTTGAAACCTCATGACAGGCGCATTGGATCACCAGTATAATTTCCCCATCTACTGTTGTTTTGGAAACTCGAGTTGGGTCGTGCTGTCGAGGTCAGTATCCAAGTCACCTGGCGCGTTATCATTGTGCAAACATGATCATTTCTTTCAGGGGAAGACAAACCTGCGTATCGGTATCAACTGAGTAGGCTACCATTATAGTATAATCCCACCGGATCAAATTCCCATGGAGTGTCGCTACCTGGTATTCGAAATATGCGGTATATCATCTGTCTATTGTTTTCCCTGCAGGGCCGGGAGTTGAACACACTGTTTTCGTGGGAGAGGAAAGTTGTCTGATTGTATAAAGACAAATGCGCCCTGGCACTGTGCTCGGCTGCAAGAGGTGGATGAAGAGTAAACAACATTTATAGGGCTATTCATTCATCTCTGCTTTATAAAAGAAGAAAAGTCTCATTGGATTGAGGCTAAAGTGTTGGGTTTCCCCACAATCACTTAAAACTGTGCTGGTTTAATTACACGCGAAGGTTGTAGGGTACGCTACGGTCGGGGTAATTGCCCTGCTCCTGTAATTCTCACAGAAACCACTTTGTCACCCCCAAAAAAAAAATTCCTGACTGCCACTGCTCTGCTCAACTAAAAATGTTATGTCTAATCTAAATTTAAATCACTCTGACAAAAATATTCTGATAAACTGATCTAATATTTCGTAATTTAGAAAAAGGTATAGGCTATAGCCTATATCAACAAAATAAATTAGAAATATAACCTTATCGATAAAACTCAGACTATTAGGCCTGCTCATTTTAACGTCTACGAAATATACCTCACAGTTATGGCATAGCCGGTGCAATTCCTGGTAGACCTTAATAAAAAGCACAATTGGAATATGGCGAGTCTGTCCATGACGTAATTTATCTGAGGCTTGTTGTTTCGCTGTTTTATCACGTCAATGAAGATGAAAAGGCGCGAATTTATTGCCTCTCTCCTCGCGCCCTTCACAGGTACAGAAGCCATCTGCGAGAACGAAGGAGAGGTGCTCCACATACCCAACATAACGGACAACCCGTGCATCACCTGCGTCTGTCTGGTGAGAACAAATCCCAATTCTTGCTAAATAACTTTCATATGGTGTTAGGGCAGATAATTGTTAGTTGACATTGAGATTCCCTATTTGTTGTTGGCACCTACAGTGGGGAGAACATGTATTTGATACACTGCCGATTTTGCAGGTTTTTGTACTTACGAAGCATGTAAAGGTCTGTAATTTTTAATCTAAAACAAAAATCCAGAAAATCACACTGTATGATTTTTAAGTAATTAATTAGCATTTTATTGCATGACATAAGTATTTGATCACCTACCAACCAGTAAGAATTCCGGGTCTCACAGACCTGTTAGTTTTTCTTTAAGAAACCCTCCTGTTCTCCACTCATTACCTGTTTGAACTCGTTACCTGTATAAAAGACACCTGTCCACACACTCAATCAAACAGACTCCAACCTCTCCACAATGGCCAAGACCAGAGGAGCTGTGTAAGGACATCAGGGATACAATTGTAGTCCTGCACAAGGCTGGGATGGGCTACAGGACAATAGGCAAGCAGCTTGGTGAGAAGGCAACAACTGTTGGCGCAATTATTAGAAATCCCTTGGTCTGGGGCTCCATGCAAGATCTCACCTCGTGGGGCATCAATGATCATGAGGAAGGTGAGGGATCAGCCCAGAACTACACGGCAGGACCTGGTCAATGACCTGAAGAGAGCTGGGATCACAGTCTCAAAGAAAACCATTAGTAACACACTACGCCGTCATGGATTAAAATCCTGCAGCGCACGCAAGGTCCCCCTGCTCAATCCAGCACACGTCCAGGCCCGTCTGAAGTTGGCCAATGACCATCTGGATGATCCAGAGGAGGAATGGGAGAAGGTCATGTGGTCTGATGAGACAAAAATAGAGCTTTTTGGTCTAAACTCCACTCGCCGTGTTTGGAGGAAGAAGAATGGTGAGTACAACCCCAAGAACACCATCCCAACCGTGAAGCATGGAGGTGGAAACATCATTCTTTGGGGATGCTTTTCTGCAAAAGGGACAGGACGACTGCACCGTATTGAGGGGAGGATGGATGGGGCCATGTATCGCGAGATCTTGGCCAACAACCTCCTTCCCTCAGTAAGAGCATTGAAGATGGGTCGTGGCTGGGTCTTCCAGCATGACAACGGCCCGAAACACACAGCCAGGGCAACTAAGGGGTGGCTCTGTAAGAAGCATCTCAAGGTCCTGGAGTGGCCTAGCCTGTCTCCAGACCTGAACCCAATAGAAAATCTTTGGGGGGGAGCTGAAAGTCCGTATTGCCCAGCGACAGCCCCGAAACCTGAAGGATCTGGAGAAGGTCTGTATGGAGGAGTGGGCCAAAATCCCTGCTGCAGTGTGTGCAAACCTGGTCATGAACTACAGGAAACGTATGATCTCTGTAATTGCAAACAAAGGTTTCTATACCAAATATTAAGTTCTGCTTTTCTGATGTATCAAATACTTATGTCATGAAATAAAATGCAAATTAATTACTTAAAAATCATACAATGTGATTTTCTGGATTTTTGTTTTAGATTCCGTCTCTCACAGTTGAAGTGTACCTATGATAAAAATTACAGACCTCTACATGCTTTGTAAGTAGGAAAACCTGCAAAATCAGTGTATCAAATACTTGTTCTCCCCACTGTAGGTTCCATAGAGGAGGAACAAAACGCAATTGTTGTGCGTAATTATTGCCTCTGCGCTTGACTGAATATTCTTAATATTCATATTGTGGCCTAAATATGTATAGTCGAGTTGTAGGTCTAACTGGGCAAATAGGCCTGTACTGTAATTATCACAAAGAATTATGAATACTGTTGCTACCAATTCAATAAGAGCAGTAGGCTAGCTATGTAATTATTTCCCTTCTAAGCCCACACTGGCTTTTAAACAAAATGGCATTGTTTGTTTAAAGACACCCTTGTCTTCCTGCTGTCTTTGCCCGACTGCCTGTTAAATCCAGGCTACAAATGTGAAAGGAGGTGTCTTTCCTGGAACATTTGCTCTTTGACCTCTGTCTCTTGTTTTAGGGGTTGAGAATGCAAGTGAGAGGCTTTTCTGTCACCAGAAGCCAGATTCAATAAAGCTCTCCCTCGTCTGTCTTTTTAGTCCCTATGTAAAAGTGTCATCAAATCAAATCAAATTGATTTATATAGCCCTTCGTACATCAGCTGATATCTCAAAGTGCTGTACAGAAACCCAGCCTAAAACCCCAAACAGCAAGCAATGCAGGTGTAGAAGCACGGTGGCTAGGAAAAACTCCCTAGAAAGGTCATGTGGTAAGGAAGCTTCTACAAATGTCTTGTTTGACTTGCAGGGTATTTGCCCTATGTGAAACAGAGAAACAGTGTGCGTGTGCAAGGTTATATATTTCTGTGTGCACTGTGCACTCTACTGTGGCCATGCTGCCTCGGCTGTCTCTAGCGGCTCTGATAGTCTCTTTGATATGTCTCCCTCTGCTAACCACGTCCTTATCAGGCTTCCATCACTAGGAGCCCTGCTGAATGCTATCAGTCATAAGAGGGCCACAGCTAGCCTTTCATCTTGTCCCGTCCGTCATGTCACTGGCCCCAGAGTGCCTCGCAGGGGGGGGCCAGCGATGCTGTCTTTTAGGGGGGGTTAGCAGATTTTAAAGGGTGGGGGGGAGCTGTCAGGGCTCTAGTGTCACTCACAGGTTCTCAGTTGCGGCGGAGTACCTGTTAATGGCCCTTCACTGGCGGAAACTGAGGGACACAGAGAAGCCATTCTTTTCGCCAGCCGTCTCACAAGACGCAGGAATCTGCCTCCCGCTCGCTAAACATAATATACAGACAGCCAGGAGGCAGCTCTCGTTAACCTACTATCTACTACTCTCCCTCTCGTTTTGCCCCCTCTCCTCTTTCTCGGTAGCAATGATTGATGAGCTCAGTAGGTTGACCAGTGATCTGCAAACATTTGGGAAGCCAAAGGTCCTTTCCTGTTCCAACCGCTCCACAAACATGGAGATCAATACTCACCGTGTACCTTTACAATCGTTACCTCTGCCACTGGCGTTGTCAGCAAACCACTAAACCAGCCAGCATGTCTGTCCAGGTACAGAGATGTAATAACATTGGATTTATGTGTGGAATTGGCATGTGAACGTAATTTTATGAAAAGGAGCAATAACTTGTACACCATTCTGTCTAAAGGGACAACCAAACTCCAAAAAAGAAAAGCATAAATTCTAGGATGAAATGAGAAACTTGATATCTCTACACTCTTAGAAGAAAATATGCTATCTAGAACCTTAATGGGTTCTTCAGCTGTCCCCATAGGATAACTTTTGAAGAAACCTTTTTGGTTCCAGGTAGAACCCTTCTTTACAGATGATTCTACATGGAACCCAAAAGGGTTTTTACCTGGAACCAGAAAGGGTTCTCCTATGGGGACAGCAGAAGAACCATTTTGGAACCCTTTTTTCTAAGAGTGTAGTCTAGAAGACTTAAAGAAGACAAAATCCTCCTTTATTTTCTGCTCTCTTTCTCCATCCCCCTCTTCCCCCCTTTCTGTCAGTGCACTGTGAGGCTAGTGGTACAGTTCTCCCAGTGGTCTATAGAGCAAAGATGGTGTTAGAGAACCTTCAGGGCAGCATTGCTATTGGAACTCCCAGGATACTTCTAATGGAGGGGTAGAAACAAATATATATATATGGTCTCCCGAGTGGCGCAGCGGTCTAAGGGACTGTATCTCACTGCTAGAGGTGTCACTACAGACCCTGGTTCGATCCCGACTGTATCGTAACCAGCTGTGATTGGGAGTCCCTTCGGGAGGCACACAATTGGCCCAACGTTGTCCTGGTTAGGGGAGGGTTTGGCCGGGGTAGGCCGTCATTGTAAAATTAGAATTTGATCTTAACTGGACTTGCCTAGTTATAACAAATATACAGTACCATTCAAAAGTTTGGACACACCTGTTAATTGAAATGCATTCCAGGTGACCTCCTCTTGAAGCTGGTTGAGAGAATGTCAACAGTGCGCAAAGCTGTCATCAAGGCAAAGGGTGGCTACTTTGAAGAATCTAAAATATGTTTAGATTTGTTTAACACTTTTTTTGGTTACTACATGATTCCATTTGTGTTATTTCATAGTTTTTACGTCGTCACTATTATTCTACAATGTAGAAAATTGTAAAAAAAAAATAAGAAAAACCCTGTATAAGTAGGTGTGTCCAAACTTTTGACTGGTACTATATATGTTTTGTTGTCACACACCAGATAGGTGCAGTGAAATGTGTTGTTTTACAGGGACAGCCATAGTAGTACGGCACAGGAGGTTGGTGGTACCTGAATTGGGGAGGATGGGCTCATGTTAATGTCTGGAGCGGAATCAGTGGAATGGTATACAAATACATCAAACACGTGGTTTCTGTCCTCCCCTCAGCAGCCTCCACTGTAGTACAGAGCCCCTGGATTAAATTAGGGTTAAGTGCCTTGCTCAAGGGCACATCGACAGATTTTCACCTTATCGGATCATGTATTCCAACCGCTAGGCTACCTGCCAGGACATAAAGAAGGATAGGACAACAACCATCTTAATTAGTCTACCTATCGGAGCCAAAAGTTACATTCAGTTCATTCAGCACCATTCACTTTCTACTACTGGTGCAGGAATAGGCCTACTTCTTGGATAGGCTTGTGACTTCTCAGTGAAATATATATATTGTTGCCCTTTTTCATCCAGTTTTAAGCCACAACTGCTGCTCCTGTGAGGTAGCGACATGTTTGCTTTGGAGGGAGGTTAAGGGTCATGAGGGCAAGGAGTCCAGGTTTAAATTAGGCCTTTGATTTGAGTGCTCCTCTGAAGAGCCTTTTAGTGATCTCTCCATCCTTCCATGAAAGACCGGCGGCACGGCGGCTGGCGGGTCTGTCAGCTTGTTTTGGCATGCCCTCTGGGGTCAGGCTGAGAGATAGATGGAGGAGAGAGAGTGATAGTGGAAACGTTTGGGAGAGAGATTAGGAGGGAGGGAGGGAGAGAGAAATCATTCATAGACCATGGTTTGACTGAACACATTTTGATTCTCTGAATTTGGCAAATGGAGATGGTGAAACTGACTGTGCTGTCGCCATCTAGTGGTCATCTTTCCACAGCACATGACCATCATGTCAGGGATCAATACATCTTACATACTCTACATATATCTTTTTAGATGGTCACATTAACCTATCAACATGTTATTACCCTTCAGGTCAAATGTTTCTCTAGTTATTACACCAGAGACTAGCAGTAGTCCAATAACAATCCCCAGACCACCCGTTGGCCTATTAGAAGCCACGACATACCACCAGTAGACTAGTAAGAAGCCTCAGAAAGTGCACGGTATGTTGAGTGTTAATGAGGCGTGGTGACCTGATTTGACCCCTGACCTTTGCTGAGAGAGGTCAAACCTCTTCACACCACTTAGTGTTAATGGCTGCCGAGTGGAATGGCTCCAAAGCCCAACTAGGAAAGCACAGGTGTGGAGAGACATAAAGATTCAAGGACCAATACGGAACCTCTATGACACTACTGTAGATAACTGTGGTCGTCAGAAGACTAGACGCACAACTTATCACCACTCTTTCTATTTCTCTCTCTCACCCTGTCATCCTCTCTCTGTCTACCTCTCTGTCTCTGTCTCTCTCTCTCTCTCTCTCTCTCTCTCTCTCTCTCTCTCTCCACCTGTCAGACTTTCCAGTCATCATGTCTGATGGGATCTGTCTGCCCTTCTCTCATTCCCTCTATCTCTTTTTCTCTCACTTTCAATCCATCCCTTTATCTATCTGGCATCATATATCTCACTCTCAGACATATTTGTCTCAAACTGGCTGTTGAAAGTGCTCTGAAAATCTCTATGATTTAGACCAGTGGTTTGAGGAGCGCTTTACAGAGACTATGTATGGATCCCATGTGCCTTCGCCTCTCGCCGCCCTTCTCTCGCCTTCACTGATGACATCACCCAAACCAGCCTGGTTAGGGAACCAGTGAAGGCTCTCCGTAAATAAAACCGCCCAGTTTTATTTGAGTTATGTGGGCCACAGTTCGGCTTTGAAGTTGACTCATTATACAGTCCAGTTAGGTTGCACTGAGTAAATGGGGACTATATAAAGAGAGTGTATAAAGCTAGTGGCAAAGTGATAAGGTTAAGCTAGTATATAAAGTGAGGTTGTATATAAATTGAGAAGAGAGAAAGAGAATGTCTGCGTAAAGTACACGTGTAACTCGAGTTCATTTTAGCCTGTAAAAGGGGAGTGTGGACAAAGAATGTGTCGGAGACTTTATAGTGTGAATAAACTGATGGCAGTCAAACAGCGTCTTCTCTTTCTCTCCGTCCATCTCTCCGTCTCCCTCTCCCCCTCTCTTTCTCTCTCCTCCCCCCTCTCTCTTTTGCTCTGTCTCTCAGGAGGGGAAGGCAGACTGTAAACAGGAGAGGTGTCCCCTGGTGTCTGAGGACTGTGCTCTGGTGGTCAAACAGACGGGAGCCTGCTGTGAGAGATGCAAAGGTGAGCAGCACACACACACTCCACTACTCTCATCACCATGAAAACATGAGGTCAAAGGTTAGGGGATGCATGTAATGTTCTGTAGTCTCAGCGAGACCAATAGACTTGGAACTTTGTCTCGTGGAGTGAGTTAGGTCTATCTCTGAATCTCTTTAGTGTTGATGTATAGACCTTGCTGCAGCATTGCAGTGATGCTGTTTGACGGTCATTGATGCTACCTGTAGGAGTGAGGGTGACGTGACAGCTTGAGTCCCACAGTAGAAGACAGTCAGTCCAGCTGCACTGGTCAACCTACTTATTTAACCACTACTGCCTCCTTGTGATGAATAGTTTTTCTTCTAACAGCACAATAGCTACTGTGCGTGTGTATGTGTACTGTATCAGACCAATTGAAGATTCTGCTTGAGGGTAAATTGCTACATACACAAACACATATAGCTATTATTTTCCCGGCTTCCACTCACATACACCCACAAACATGTGACAGGCCTACAGCGGTTCGTATTTAAGTCTTAAGAACTATTCTTTCTCACACTGTTTGCCAGCATCTCTCTCTTTCTTTCTCTCTCTCTCACACACACACACACACACACACACACACACACACACACACACAGCTGCAGTGGTGGACTTCTCCTCTCTGGGACGGGTTGGGACCCGTTGGCGTTTGGGTTCAGCGTTCGGGTTTACAGGGCACAGAAATAAACCTTGTTTACGAGCCACTGCGCCGCTCTGCCTCCCAGACTAGGACGCTCGCATTCGCCTCCCGGCCGGAACACACGGGGTCGGGTAGTGTTGGGGTCACCATGGATACGGTCCACAGCATTGACCACCTCATGGTCAGGAACGCGGTCCTTTGTTTGCCGTCAAGATTATACGAGACTAGAGTTAATTCAAATGAGAAGAGGTGGAGCTCTCTTAAGTCGACCATGGAAAGCCCCATGTTGTCATGGTGAACGATATTAGTGCCTATTGTTCCTCCATTGTGGTTGACTTTGGGTTTTATTCATGACCATGTCTACATTTAGAACATGAACTTGCTCGTGTCAGCACGAAAACCTCCCACAAGTACTTAATGCAGTGGTTTTATCATAGGAATGGTTTTGCTGTGTTTCCATAACCAGACAACCCTATATCTGTTGAAATTGAAGATCGTATTCATTTAGTCCCTTATTGACTGTGGGTGGTGTATCTGGAGCATTGTGATTACTCATAGTGGATCTCAGGCCCATTTCACATGGTGTTTGGACCTGGACAGTTCACAACAACATGTTCTGGTATCTTGATACATCTATATAATGGATTGGGTTTGTCAGAGAGTTTGTGCATGCCTGCCTGCCTGCCTGCCTGCCTGCCTGCCTGTCTGTCTGGCTGCCTGCCTGCCTGCCTGTCTGCCTGCCTGTCTGCCTGCCTGCCTGCCTGCCTGTCTGCCTGCCTGTCTGGCTGTCTCGAGTGTCTATCGTTCAAAAGTTTAGAGTCACTTAGAAATGTCCTTGTTTTTGAAAGAAAAGCACATTTTTTATCCATTAAAATAACATCAAATTGATCAGAATTACAGTGTAGACAATGTTAATGTTGTAAATGATTATTGTAGCTGGAAACGACAGATTTTTAATGGAATATCTACAGAGGCCCATTATCAGCAACCATCACTCCTGTGTTCCAGTGGCACGTTGTGTTAGCTAATCCAAGTTTATCATTTTAAAAGGCTAGTTGATTATTAGAAAACCCTTTCGCAATTATGTTAGCACAGCTGAAAACTGTTGTTCTGATTAAAGAAGCAATAAAAAATGCTTTTCTTTCAAAAACAAGGACATTTCTAAGTGACCCCAAACTTTTGAATGGTAGTGTATGTGGCAGTGTCGAGACTACTAAACTTTACCATCGCTATGCCAAATCAAGACAATCAAAGAAAGGCCTTCCCTAGCCATAGGGGACACTATAGCCAGCTGGCTCTGACGGTGGTGGCACACAGACTCCCTCCAGGCATCGCTTACAATGGATTTGTAACCCTGTGTTCAATCTGTCTCAACACGTATGGTCTGGAAAGGCAAACAGCTCTATGTTCACACATGTAGTCCATTTAGTGCTCCCTGTAGACTTTTAGTTTCCACAAACTAGTAAACATTCACATCCAGGTTTGGAGTGCCAACTCTCTCTCTCGCTCTCCCTCTCTCTCTATCCTCCCCTGTCTCTCTCTCATTCCCTCTCTCTCTCCTCTAGGTTGTCAGCTGGATGGAGAGTCCTATAATAGTTCTGTCTCCTGGACCAGCTCCATCAAGCCCTGCATCTCTCGCCGCTGTCAGGTGAGTGTCACACAGAAATGAAAGATAGAAAGGGAGGGTAACAGAGAGAGAGAGAGATGATGATGAGAAAAGTAAGGAGAGGGAATGTAAAGTAAATGAAGGAGAGAAGGAGAGAGGGAGTACTAAGAGAGAGGCAGACAGGGAGAGGGAATGATAGTGGGGAGTGAGTGGAAAAGAGGCAAACCGACAGAGGAGTGAGTGAAAGAGAGATGGCTGGAGAGGGAGATTAATGAAGAAAGAGAGAGATAAATGAGGATCTAGGGAAAGATAGACATACTTTTAGAGTGGGAGGCTGAATGACGCAGACAGAGACTCAGAGTTGGGGAGGGAATGAGAGATGTGAGGGAGAGAAAGAATGAGACAGTGGACAGATAGCCAAGGGGTTGGAGGAAGAAGAGACATAAAGAGAAAGAAAAGCAGATGAAGTTGGAGGGATGAGAGAGATAGATAGAAAGATGAAGAGGGAGGATATATGTCTCAATGTCTGTGAGAGAGGTGCAAGGTGAACTTGGCAGTACAGTCCACCCTTCTGGTTCCAAGCCTCCCCAACCCAGTGTCTACCTCACAAGACTAACCCCACACGTCTCCTCAAAACACATGTATACCCAACCTCACTTACTGTATACACACCACACACTCACATACATGGTCCCACAATACTACTTAAAATACAAAACACATGCACAGATCTGAACACTATAAGTCAATGGCAGTGGACACAGCTGTGTGAGGGAGTGTCAGCTCCAGCATTGGGGAGGTCCAGTCAAACTAGACTGTGTTAGTCTGCGTGTTGAAGGGTAGCGTGTGAAAAAAGCAGAGCTCTACACACCACTAATTTACTCCATCCCCAAGATACCCACGCGGCGGGAATGGGGGGGATCTGACCAGTATCCAGACCTCACACACAAACAACGTGTCGTGGTCCCTAGTTCTAGTTTTAACACTCCTAGTTCTAACACTCCTAGTTCTAATACTCCTAGTTCTAACACTCCTAGTTTTAACACTACTAGTTCTAACACTCCTAGCTCTAACACTCCTAGTTCTAACACTCCTAGTTCTAACACTACTAGTTCTAACACTCCTAGTTCTAACACTCCTAGTTCTAACACTACTAGTTCTAACACTCCTAGTTCTAACACTCCTAGTTCTAACACTACTAGTTCTAACACTCCTAGTTTTAACACTACTAGTTCTAACACTCCTAGTTCTAACACTACTAGTTCTAACACTAGTTCTAACACTACTAAGTTCTAACACTACTAGTTTAACACTACTAGTTCTAACACACTAGTTCTTCTAGTTCTAACACTACTAGTTCTAACACTCTAGTTCTAGTTCTAACACTAACACTAGTTCTAAGTTCTAACACTACTAGTTCTAACACTCCTAGTTCTAGTTCTAACACTACTAGTTCTAACACTACAAGTTCTAACACTCCTAGTTCTAACACTCCTAGTTCTAACACTCCTAGTTTTAACACTACTAGTTCTAACACTCCTATTTCTAACACTAATAGTTCTAACACTTCTAGTTCTAACACTCCTAGTTCTAACACTCCTAGTTTTAACACTACTAGTTCTAACACTCCTAGTTCTAACACTCCTAGTTCTAACACTCCTAGTTTTAACACTACTAGATCTAACACTCCTAGTTCTAACACTCCTAGTTCTAACACTCCTAGTTCTAACACTCCTAGTTCTAACACTACTAGTTCTAACACTACTAGTTCTAACACTTCTAGTTCTAACACTACTAGTTCTAACACTCCTAGTTCTAACATTCCTAGTTCTAACACTCCTAGTTCTAACACTACTAGTTCTAACACTCTTAGTTCTAACACTCCTAGTTCTAACACTCCTAGTTCTAACACTACTAGTTCTAACACTCCTAGTTCTAACACTACTAGTTCTAACACTCCTAGTTCTAACACTACTAGTTCTAACACTCCTAGTTCTAACACTACTAGTTCTAACACTACTAGTTCTAACACTCCTAGTTTTAACACTACTAGTTCTAATACTCCTAGTTCTAACACTACTAGTTCTAACACTACTAGTTCTAACACTCCTAGTTCTAACACTAATAGTTCTAACACTCCTAGTTCTAACACTTCTAGTTCTAACACTACTACCTCTAACACTCCTAGTTTTAACACTACTAGTTCTAACACTTCTAGTTCTAACACTACTACTTCTAACACTCCTAGTTTTAACACTACTAGTTCTAACACTCCTAGTTCTAATACACCTAGTTCTAACACTCCTAGTTTTAACACTACTAGTTAACACTCCTAGTTCTAACACTCCTAGTTCTAACACTACTAGTTCTAACACTCCTAGTTCTAACACTACTAGTTCTAACACTCCTAGTTTTAACACTACTAGTTCTAACACTCCTAGTTTTAACACTACTAGTTCTAACACTCCTAGTTCTAACACTACTAGTTCTAACACTCCTAGTTTTAACACTACTAGTTCTAACACTCCTAGTTTTAACACTCCTAGTTCTAACACTAGGGACCACATATATTTTTCAGGTACATTTTCTGTGAGTGATCAGGGGTGTCCCAGTATGTAGAATAGATGCATGCATGTGTGAGATGCAGAATGGAATGTTCCTATCTTATGGTATGTCCCTATCCAATGGTATGTCCCTATCTAATGGTACGTCCCTATCCAATGGTATGTCCCTATCCAATGGTATGTCCCTATCTAATGGTACGTCCCTATCTAATATTCTGCTTACATAGTACATGCCTTACATAACTGAAATGGGATTCAAATCGCTAAGCAGCCGAAAGACAAGTTTGTCTAATACAGGAATGAGAGGTATGCAGCAGAATATTCACTGATGTACGTAGCCTCGGACTGGACAGGGATGCTGCTGAGAATAAGTCGTAGGAAACAATGATAAATAAATCACTGTTTTAATTGCTTCCTGGTTTTGACAGGAAGGGGTCGTAACTGAAGCGGAAGTACAATGTGTCGTCCACTGCAGGAACCCCAAGATTCACCCCAAGAAGTGCTGTCCAACGTGCCCGAGTGAGTGATTGTGTGTGTGCGTGTGTGTATGTGTGTGTGTGAAAGAAGGAATACATCGATAATAAAGCTAACCTGTGTGTCTCTTCTGTTCCAGGCTGTATCTTGGAGGGCCGTCTGTACAAAGAGAGGGAAGAGTTTCACCCTGAGGGAAAACCCTGCATTAAATGCACCTGCACTGTGAGTATACACTGTATAGACATGCATGTCTCCAGTCCCCACAGTACAGTGACTGGCTCTCTGTGGTCCAAATGAGTTTGTCTTGGCTCTCAGGGGACTCACAGTGGTAACACCCCCCTTCCCCTCCTCCTCCTCCTCCCCTTAGTAAACAAGCAGGGGAGGTGAGTGAGTAAACACATTAATGTGAGTTGAGTCTGTCAACACATTAATGCCTCAGTGGGACTAGTGTACACTGTGTCCTGTACCAGCCGTTAATGAGGGCACACTGCTACAAGGCCAGGGGGAACTGTGACAACCATCTGGCATCTAGAGTAGTTGTGTTTGTGAGCTGTTAAAGGTAGCAATCCGTGTTTCGCAGGTGCAGACAAAGGTGCAAATGGTATTGTGTAATGGAAACAGTCATTAAGTGGAGATAAGTGGAGTAATGCATAAGAGAAGATGAATGAAGAATTGTTCCAACGTCTATGTATAAAGCTTCCTTATTCTTATTTTATTGTGGTATTTTGTTTAACTTTAGTTTATCTAGTAAATATTTCCTGAACTCTATTTTCTTAAAACTGTATTCTTGGTTAATGGCTTGTAAGTAAGCATTACACCTGTTGTATTCGGCGCGTGAGAGAAATAACATTTGGATTTGATATGATATGCTGTGTTCTTTCAGGGAGGGCGGACCCTATGCGTCAGGGATGTGTGTCCTGTCCTCTCATGCCCCGCCCACCTGAGCCACACTCAGCCCGGACAGTGCTGTCCCAAGTGCCTCGGTAACACCCCTCTCTCATCAAATACCTCATAGGACTCTCCGATAGAAGTCTGGAGAACATATTCATATTTCAGGAATTATTATTAAAACGTCACACATCATTAAAACATCATAACAGTCATAATAATTATCATCAAGCTGATCTCTTATTTCTTTCTTACTCTCTCCCTCCGTCAGGTCAGAGGAAAGTGTTTGACCTGTCGATGGGGAGTTGTCTGTTCCACAGTGAGGTCTATGAGAACGGCACCTCTTTCAAACATGACAACTGCACCACCTGTACCTGCAAGGTAAGAACTGACCAGAGAACCAGGCCCCAGAACTCTATTCAACCTACGTGCCATATCACCAAGTTACCGTCAATAACTGACCCCTTCTCCTTCCCTCGTATCCCTCCACCTTCCCAGAATTCCACTGTGGTGTGCAGGAAGCGCTGCTCTCGGCCGGGAAGTTGCCATGGTGACCAGTGCTGTGGGGAGTGTCTATCCTTCGTGGAGGTAGCGGAAGTGAAGTACTGCCGGGTCAGGAATAAGATCTACCGGGTGAGACAGTCTGTGACAACAAGTCCTAATGCTGCATCCTTGATATCAACTGGGAGAATAGAACCTTACCATTGCCTCAACATTCAACACTGATACTTATCCACCGCAGTTGTCCTTATTATTATATGCATATTTACACAGACATTAATACTGGTTTGATAAGCTGATTGAAGTTGTGGTTGATTGGTTGCCTCTCTGCTTCTTCCTCTGCTCTAGGAGGGAGACATGTGGTCGTCTGTGAACTGCACCCTGTGTGCCTGTGTCAAGGGGGCCATCGAGTGTCAGCCAAAGCAGTGTGTGCCAATCACCAGCTGCCCCTCGGTGAGTGACAGGCTCAAGGCCCAATCACAAACTGTCTTGTGTTGCGCCTTTTCATTCCAGTAATCTTTCAATGAAGTGATGTGAATGACAACATCGATTAGAACACCTTAAAGCTGGAATCCGTACTTGGTGAAACTGCCACATCTGTTTGCGATGTTACAACAACAAAGAAGTTACTTCAAACCCAGTTTCTTTCTTCATTGGACCCGTGATAGAACAGCAGAGTATGTCCTGCAAATCATTTTTTACCACGATGCTGAATGCTCCTCTATTCCGTTTCATCAACAAAATAAAAACTAGAACAAATGCTCTGGGGCGGACAGTGGCGCTGTTTCACCATTTGCAGATTTCAGCTTTAAGCAATTTCCCATCTGCAACGTAAATGCACTTATGTTATGAACACTGGCTATATCTATAGGACATAGCCCTGGGGTCCCTCTGTTCTCCCTGAATCATCAACATGAGACAGTCCCTTTCACACCTCACCACGTCCCCATCCATCTGGTCCCCCTCCCGCTGAGACAGACAGAGGCTGTCTACTGTCCAGAGTTACTGTCTGTGACTAACCGCCACATGTTCAATCCACAGCGGTGGAGGGGTAAGGAGGAGTCAAAAACGATTCATCTGGGCCAGAACAGTGTGAATGAGCCAAGGCACAACCCTGGTATCTTACCACAGTAACCATACCTTCAGCTGTCCAGTTTTTTGGGGCTGAGTAACAGTCCCAGTTCACATGGTGGTCACCTGTCTTGGGGTGATGTAGTAGATTCTTTGCATTCCAGCGACCAAATGATCAGTTACTTATTCATGCTGCCAGTGACCAGCGTTCACAGGGTTACAATGGTTACCTAGTGCCACCTGTTATGGTCACATAGCGGTTGCTTGTTGCGCGGTAATGTAGTGGTCATCTGTTCTCAGATGCGTTCATATAGTTGACATTAAAGGCTCGTTGTCATTCTTTTTTAAGCTAGCATCCCACCACCATCACATATACACCATGCCCGTATGGTTATGAAGCAGAGCATGGTCACATAGTAGTATAATGAACTGTCATACGGTCATTAGTCAGACAGTACAATTACAGTCACATATGGCTGCCTTAGTCATGGATTCCTAGTTGTCACACAGCGTTCACCTGTTATACAGTCATGTAGTATATCCCCTAACGGCCATCTGGGTTTGTGTCTTGGTCACTGAGTCATGGTCATCTGTCGTAATAGTCACATAACAGCCAACTGAGACACGGTCACCTAGCGGTCAATTGCAATATAGATACGGTCACGTAGCGGTCACCTGTCATACAGTATCACAACATCCACTCATCATACCTTCCTGGTGGTCATGTAGCGTTCACCTGTCACGCGGTCACAGTGCGGTCACCCATGTGTCTGCCCCTCCGTCCCATAGGAGACACACAGTCTCCAGTCAGGTCTTTGTCTGGGTGATGTTTGAGTGACAGTAAAGAAGAGCTTCCCTATATTTAGACCCTGAAAGCCAATCTCTCCATCTCTCAAAGAGCTTCAAAGAGGGAGAGCCCTTTGTGCACTGTGATGGGGGTCAGGTGGGGTGTGTGTGTGTGTGTGTGTGTGTGTGTGTGTGTGTGTGTGTGTGTGTGTGTGTGTGTGTGTGTGTGTGTGTGTGTGTGTGTGTGTGTGTGTGTGTGTGTGTGTGTGTGTGTGTGTGTGTGTGTGTGTGTGTGTGTGTGTGTGTGTGAGAGAGGGAGTGTGCCTAGAGCACACAAAAAACTATACATACCTTGGCCTAAACATCAGCACCTATGCAATTAAACAGAACATAAATTCCACAAACCAATTAGTATCTGGCTAAAAATACTTGAATCAGTTATAGAACCCATTGACCTTTATAGTTGTGAGGTCTGGGGTCCGCTCACCAACCAAGAATTCACAAAATGGGACAAATACCAAATTGAGACTCTGCATGCAGAATTCTGCAAAAATATCCTCTGTGTACAACGAAAAACACCAAATAATGCATGCAGAGCAGAATTAGGCCGATACCCGCTAGTTATCAAAATCCAGAAAGGAGCCGTTAAATTCTACAACCACCTAAAGAAAGCGATTCCCAAACCTTCCATAACAAAGCCATCACCTATAGAGAGATGAACCCGGAGAAGAGTCCCCTAAGCAAGCTGGTCCTGGGGCTCTGTTCACAAACACAAACAGACCCCACAGTGCCCCAGGTCAGCAACACAATTAGACCCAACCAAATCATGAGAAAACAAAAAGGTAATTACTGGACACATTGGAAAGAATTAACAAAAACAACTGATCAAACTAGAATGCTATTTGGCCCTAAACAGAGAGTACACAGTGGCAGAATACCTGACCACTGTGATTGACCCAAACTTAAGGAAATCTTTGACTATGTACAGACTCAGTGAGACTAGCCTTGCTATTGAGAAAGGCTGCCGCAGACAGTCCTGGCTCTCAAGAGAAGACAGGCTATGTGCACACCTCCCACAAAATGAGGTGGAAACTAAGCTGCACTTCCTAACCTCCTGCCAAATGTATGACCATATTAGAGACACATATTTCCCACAGATTACACAGAATTAGAAAACAAACCCGATTTTGATAAACTCCCATATCTACTGGGTGAAATACCACAGTGTGCCATCACAGCAGCAAGATTTGTGACCTGTTGCTACAAGAAAAGGGCAACCAGTGAAGAACAAACACCATTGTAAATACATGTATTTATTTTCCCTTGTGTACTTTAACCATTTGTACATCACTACAACACTGTATATATACATAATATGACATTTGTAATGTCTTTATTCTTTTGGAACTTCTGTGAGTGTAATGTTTACTGTTCATTTGTATTGTTTATTTCACTTCTGTATATTATCTACTTCACTTGCTTTGGCCATGTTAACATATGTTTCCCATGCCAATAAAGCCCCTTGAATTGAAAGGAATTGAAATTGAGAGAGAGAGTAAGGGGTGAGGGCCCTGGGGCAAAGGTAAGTGGGGGTTGAGAGGGATTGAGTTCTCAAATGTGCACCTCTGAAGGAAGTTGAAACGTACCCCCCCACCCTCTCTCTAGCAAACACACACATACACCAGGCAGAGAGTAACAGTTGTCTGTATCAATGTCTGGCTGTCCAGGCAGACAGGCTGTCCGTTTGGCTGGTTGTATCTGTCTTTGTCTGTCTGTGTCTATGTGTGTGGGTATTAATGTGTAATGTGTCCAACTGTCCAGTTGACTGTCTGTCTCTTGCACTCTGACTGGCTGCCTGCTGATCTCTCTCTATGTCTGTCTGTGTATCTAACGGTCTGTCTGCCTCTTCTAGAATAAGATCCTGAACAGGACAGGCTGCTGCCCGGTTTGCACTGAAAGTGAGTAAGTTACTCCCCTCTTCCTCAGCTGGGTCCTCACACACCTTTGTGGGTTGCATTTTCCAGTTTTGTGGCGGTTGTTTCGTTCTTGGTCTTCTCTCAAATAGACATTTAGTCATGTTGTATTAAGCACAGATTTCTCATGCAAAATACAGGGGGGAAAAATGGATCAAATTGATGCCCATAATTAAACACACTCCCTCTTTCTCCTCCTTCCCTGCCTCTCTCTCTCTCTCTCCTATCACTCCTTCCAGAGCCAGGTGTGTGCACCGTATTCGGCGACCCTCACTACAACACCTTTGACGGGCGCACGTTTAACTTCCAAGGAACCTGCCAGTATGTTCTGACTCGAGACTGTGGTGGCGCCCTCTCTGGCGGGGGTGGAAACAGCGCCGGCTCTGACTCTGGCTTCACGGTTGTGGTGAGGAACGATGCGAGGCGAACCCGCTCCTACTCCTGGACGCAGTCAGTGGAGCTGAGGATAGGAGGGCTTAGTCTCAGCCTGCACCAGCACCTGACGGTGAGGAGGAACGGCACGCGCATCGCCCTGCCCTACCATGGCCCTGGGGTCCACATCGACCTGGATGGATACCTGCTCAAACTCACCACCATCGCAGGTTAGACTGGCTTCATGTTAACTTCATTGGAACCTAAAGAACACTGCTAAAGTGCATTTTAGCTCTTTTTTTAAGCATAACTCTCTGTCTCTTTCTCCCTCAGGTCTGGAGATCACGTGGGACGGGGACAGCTTCGTGGAGGTGGTGGCTGCTCCTCACCTGCGCGGTCGTCTCTGTGGCCTCTGTGGGAACTACAACGGACACAAGCGGGATGACACCATGGGCAGCGACGGCCTCTTCAAGTTCGTGGTCGATGAGTTTGCAGAGTCGTGGCGCGTGGAGGGGAACGAGGTTTGTGCCCAGCCCCTCAGGAGGCCCACCTCGTACCTCTGTCCCGGGAGTGTAAAGGTCAAGTTCCGCGCTCACAGGGAGTGTCAGAAGCTCAAGTCCTGGGAGTTCCAGAAGTGTCACCGGGTGGTGGACTTTGCCTCCTTCTATAGGTCAGTGGTTCTTGGGGTGTCTCCGGAACTTTGGGGAGCTTCATTTGTAATGAGATTTGTCCTAGAATCTACAACATTTCCAACGCTCTTGTGATATTTTCTTCATATATCAAATGTGAAATTTGATTGTCTCCGATGTGCATAGAATGTCCAATGTTGTTTTGGATATGGAACCCACTTAGTATGGAGATACATTTAATCCAGTCCATTAAATTTAATTCAACATGTATTTGTCTTATCTCTCTCTCCCTCTGTTTCTCTTAAGGTCCTGTGTAACAGACATGTGTGAGTGTCCGGTGCATAAGAACTGTTACTGTGAGTCCTTCATCGCCTACAGCCGGGCCTGTGAGAGGGAGGGAGCCCCCGTCTACTGGAAGCCAGAGGCTGCCTGCATGGGTGAGTGACAGCACACACAGCCTATCACTAAACTTCATGGAACAGGGGACTCCCCCTACATTTAATTTGCTCAACAGAATTGATCAACGTATCTCTGAAATCCATTCATGTTAGGCGATTTGCAGTTCTGTCTAACCAACCCAATCTTCTCAGCGACCCAGTGTAAACACGGAGCGGTGTACGACACCTGTGGCCCGGGCTGCACCAAGACCTGTGACAACTGGAATGAGATCGGGCCCTGCCACAAGCCCTGCGTTGCCGGCTGCCACTGCCCAGCCAACCTGGTGCTGTTCCAGGGCCGCTGCATCAAGCCCATAGCCTGCCCTGGCCGGTGACCCTAGTGCCCCAGGGGAAGGGGGCTGAGAGAGGGCCAAACAACCAACACTGCCTAGCACTCAGGGTCCATACCTGGGGGAGTGAGGAGTGGGGGGGAACATGGGGGTGAGTGTGGGGGGATGAATAGCTGTGCAGACAGGCAACGATGGACTGAAGGGGTTCTCAGAAGACAGGTAGGTCAGGTAGAGGCCTCGTCCACTCTGAGGGAGATAGATACCGACCATCACAGACTGGGGTTTGAAACTCCGCTGTCGGTTGATCTTACTCGTCCAGCACTACCTTGTGTTTCCACAGGATGGCGCCCATGTTGTCATTCAAATGGGATAGGAATCTGGAGGGAAACATCACCCTTGTAGTTAAAAGAGGAAGAGACCCTTTGGGAAAGCCTTTGTGGCTACGCTTCTTTAGTTACTGGACCCTCAAGGGACATTCATCCAGACTGTCATGGACCTTCAGGAAAAGGGTGGGGCTGGCTCTGTGTTGAGCCAATATGGCCTCAGTGTTTCACTCTGTTGTAGCACACAGACATTCAAAACCAGGAAACCAACCAATGCATCTTGAACAAGCATGTTCACCCTGCCAGCACAAGGGATAAACTGTACAATGAACATATTGAACCCCCAGGTCTCACTTGCATAGGATTATTTTATACTGTAAACTAACAAGATTTGTATAAAAACAGATAGCTTTTTTGTATTATTATTATTGTTATGTTTGTTGTTGATATTGTTAATTTATATATCGATCAATTGACATGTTGTAACAAGAGCCAGAATCACAAATCTAATTTCGTTATAAATGATTTAAAGGGAAAAAAAGCTATTTATGTATTTGTTGTTTAGTTTGTGTAATTGTGTCTTGTGTGAAGAGAAATGCCCATATGTGACTCGGTTGTTGCACCATCGCAGGGAAGAAACGTACTGTATTTTGAAATGCTCAGTGTACAGGTTGCTGTGTGTTGATTCTCAAACTGAAGGTGTTCCTCGAGACGTACATTTCACTTGACCTTGTAAGTTATTATTTAAGAGCAGCAATATATCATTTCCATGAAACTAATCTCTGACTGTTTTCTTCCTTTATTTTGGTTGACTGATGTGAGGTCAACACATAAAAAGTTCATTCAATTTAAATACATGTGCACACTTTAATACACCTCAAAGCACAAAACCTAGAGATAAACGCAATAAGTCAACCACCTCGATAAATGTGGCAAGAGAGGTTGTACTGGGACAGTAACAGTATGGGTCAGAAATAACACTGGATGCCAGAGAGACACACATTGGAAATAGCATCCAACTACATGGATCCAAACTGCTGTGAAAACAAAACATTATTTTACATTTGTACACACATCGCTTGCTTGATTTCCCAGACACACAACAGCACCAGTTAAATACCATGTAAGCACCTTATGAACACACATCCCACTGGGCATAAACTGGTTGAATCAACGTTGGTTCAACGTAAATTTGTCAATGTTTTGTGACATGGAATCTATGTGGAAAATATATTGGATTTTTAAAAAAAGTTATCAATGTCAACTTATTTTGAGGGTGGAATTTCAACCACGGGATTATGTCATCGGTGTAACCAATTTTCAACATAGACAAACCTTGTGTAAAATATGTTGAATTTGTACCTTTGAAACAACATCAGATCTTCAACGACATATCCACTATCAGAAAAATAACAATAGGTTCAGCAGCACCTTCTGTTGGAGAGTTGATCTATATACAGCTATTCATTTGGTTTCCCATCCAGAGTTTTAACCAAGCCCAGCCCTGCTTAGCTTTGATATTTGTCACTGACCAGACTAGGACTAGGTGAATGAATATAACTACATCAAAGTTTATGTAAAGTGCATTTAAAGTTTGACTAGATTTAGTACTATTCTTTAACTTAGATTTTTGGTTGAGATGGAGACGCAAATCCAACATATCAATTATTAATTTGTAGATAAACTGGATATTGAATAGTATTTGGTTGTCAACGCAATCAAATATCAACATTTGAAGGAGATTTATCTTCTGATTGGATAGTTCCATCTGTGCCACTGACTTAGTCTGGCTTTAATTCCAGTTTATCTACAAATTAAATATTGATATGTTGGATTCATGTCTTCATCTCAACCAAAAATCTAAGTTAAAGAATAGGACTAAATCACATCTGACTTTAAATGCACTTAAACTTTGATTTGATTTAGTCACATCCTTTCATTTTGATTATTGGTTGAGATGGAGACATTAATTCAACATATCAATTGTTAATTTGTAGACAAATTGGAATTAAAGCTATACTAAATCAGGGCAAAAAAGATACATCTCCTTCAAATGTTGATATTTGGTTATGTTGACAACCAAACACAATTCAATATCACGTTTGCAATACAGTAAATAGCCTATTAACTTGACGACAAGTTAACAAATGATATGTTGGATTCACGTCTCCAATTGAACCAAAAATAAAAGTTAAAGAATAGGATTAAGAATAGGATGAAACCATCCAAGCATTAGATATCCTTTAAAATGTAGATATTTGGCTGACTTTTGTAAGACAGTAAATAGCCTAAAGTTAAGGCATCTTACAAACTAATGTAACAGTATTTATTACATCTTTTAAAATGAGTAACACACATCCATGGTCACATGTTGAGGTTAGCCTACAGTAACTATAAATGTCTTATGTAATAATTGAAAGCGTGCATGTTCAAACACCGCAGGTCTGTGGAGATATTCACAATACCTATAATAATCTGTGCAGAATCTCGAACATTATTGATCACTTTGTACTATGTGATTTTAATGTCGTCTCAGCTGCAATCCAGGTCATTTGGTCGTGCAGTGATAACACATCAAATTGTTGTATAAATACAAATGATCTGACATTTTATTCCCATTTGAACCTTGTGGTTTAAAATGGTTCAAAGCGCAGTGATAACGTTTAGATTATAACTACACTAGAAATCACAGTTTTTCAAATTGGAATTTGATTGTGCATTTGGATGGTTGAATGCATAGTGATAACACACCGGAAATGCAACACATTTCTGGCTGACTTTTTGAGTGGGTGGATAAAGGTTGAAATTTCATTGATCAACGTCTCAACCAAATATTACCCACATTTCCACGTTTAAATTACATGGAGTGCCCACTGGGATACAACGTCACATCTCTATGGGGGATACATCAAGTTATTTTGGATTAGGGATTGTTTTGTTACAGGGCACATGATATAGAGTATCAAATGATATTCACTGTCACAACAGTTGCTAAATTAAAAGATGTGATCCAACGTGACTCTGCTATCACTCCAAATCAGTTGAATCTATGGAACTGATGAAAAAAACAAGTGGTCATTTTATATCAGCGTTTACATTCTATGAATAACTCAACATCTAGTGAAAATAGACGCATTTCTAAGTAAAAATAGAAGTTCGGTGTCTGTATTCTAAAAACTACTTGTTTTGCTTCTTTGGTCCTTCTGAAAATGTCTACACTGGTCTGAAACTAGGCCAGTGATATATGGTTGGGAATTTGGGAGAGTGATATATGGTTGGGAATTTGGGAGAGTGATATATGGTTGGGAATTTGGGACAGTGATATATGGTTGGGAATTTGGGAGAGTGATATATGGTTGGGAATTTGGGACAGTGATATACGGTTGGGAATTTGTGACAGTGATATACGGTTGGGAATTTGGGACAGTGATATATGGTTGGGAATTTGGGAGAGTGATATACGGTTGGGAATTTGGGAGAGTGATATACGGTTGGGAATTTGGGAGAGTGATATATGGTTGGGAATTTGGGAGAGTGATATATGGTTGGGAATTTGGGACAGTGATATACGGTTGGGAATTTGGGACAGTGATATACGGTTGGGAATTTGGGACAGTGATATATGGTTGGGCCAGTAACCAGGTTTCCATCCAACCTTCTCATGTGAGTAAAGTACATGTCGGATAAAACAATGCCACGACAGGTCTGGTGGAAAAAGGACATTTTGTCGGTAAACTTTCCAAATTTCGACAAAACAAAATACAGTAGACAGTGTGTCTGTAAAATTAATAATGTGAGAAATGGCAGTGGAAACGCCTTCATGTGCCAATATTGATATAACTATCATATCGAAATAAATGTGGAGTCGTGATGATATTGTGTGGTCCTTCCACTACGACTACGGAAAGCATGCAGTTTATTAGGCTATATGAAATAAATGTGGAGTCGTGATGATATTGTGTGGTCCTTCCACTACGACTACGGAAAGCATGCAGTTTATTAGGCTATATGAAATAAATGTAGAGTCGTGATGATATTGTGTGGTCCTTCCACTACGACTACGGAAAGCATGCAGTTTATTAGGCTATATGAAATAAATGTGGAGTCGTGATGATATTGTGTGGTCCTTCCACTACGACTACGGAAAGCATGCAGTTTATTAGGCTATATGAAATAAATGATGATAAACTTTACATGGTGGTGAAAGTGCACGGTGATGAGCCTTTCCGATAAATATCGAGAGTCTTATTCTGGTGACATGATGATCGATGCTAGGCTGCCGCTTGACAAATAAAAGATAATCACGCTTTATCCATAATAATCTCATCATGTAGACTAGCCTACCTATGAGCTGTTGGCTAGAGCGCACGTGCAAAGACCAGAGATTCGCAATATAACGCAACATGAGTAGTTTAAAATGCGATGGAAACCCATTAAACGTGTATTTATGTACACTACGTCATCACACACATACTGTTATCCGCAACACATCGATTTGATGGAAACATATCTGGTGGGAATATGCACATGTTGTTTTAATGCAGATTTTAGAATGTTCGCATGAAAATCTGTCACCAAATGGATGGCAATCTAGCTATTGAGTGAGACAGAATCAGAAAGTCAAATGATAGATGTGGAAATAGTAGAATATTAGCTATAAAGGGTATGATGAACTCGTAAATACTGGTTGTTAGTTGCATTTAACTGTTAGGTCAGACAGGTGCTGTTAAAGCAATGCAAAATATTTTAGGTGGAAACTGCTGAAAGTTATGATATTACAATTCAACTAAAGTGCTTTGACATGTAAAGGATTGACCCAGGCTCATTTACTACCATTTACCTGTTACTGATATTTACCTGTTCACCAGAACAGGTCAATATTCCAGCTAAACACTTTAGTAAGTGGTCAATTGAAACTGATTTTACATGAAAAATATGAGTACGTTCTTTAGTATCCTCTATAGCTTAAAATTGATGTGAGCTGCATCCTGGCCTCTTGAAAGACTGATTTTGAAAGTGTCATGATTCTGATAAAAACATGGAATGGGTGAAATGCTTTCAGTGCCTTCTTTTGATTTCCAGATAAATAGGGAAGATGGGGGTGATATAGTCCAAATAAGCCCCTCCCCTTGTGAAGAAACAAGAAAACAACAAAGACTTGTGATACAAGTTGATACAACTAGGAGCTCTATATATATATATGCATTCTAATATATATTCTTTAGCATGTTTTCATATGTAAAAGGATTTAAAAATACAAAACAAAATATACAGCTAATCAAAAAAATACACTATTAAATCTCAAGGTTGGCCGGTTTCTCAAGAGATATAAAAAAATACAATAAAACCAGACTTTACAGTTGGGTCGGTTGCCACAGCAGCAAAACAACAGAACCAGGCAAGGAGAAGAAAGAGGAGAGCAAGATGGTGTGATAATGAGAGGTAGATGGGGGCAGTTCAGTCGTCGTCACTGTCGCTGCCTGACTCACTCAACTGGAGGTCGTTCCCTGTGGAAACACCAACACACACATTGCAACCACCACCTACAGACTTCAATCGAGAGATCAATTATTAGTAGTCCCCCAACGTAGAGTGCTACACTGGCCCTACCAGCCCTGGTACTCACTGAGCGTGTTCATCAGCTGGTTGCTGCCCTGTTCCCTGTCTGCTCCTCCGTTGGCCATGGGATTACGGTTGGGGGAGGGCTGGATCTGGGGGAGAGGGAGTGGGACAGGTTGGGGGTGAGGGGCGTCATGCTCCCCATCACTGCTGGAGCTGTCGTCCCCACTACCAGAGTCAGATGAGCTGCTGCCGCTACTGCTGCTCATTTGTTCAATAACCTCCACCTCCGCTCGCAGCTCTGTGCCAGGACAGGAGGGGATGACAGAGGCAACAGTCAATAGAGAAACAAGAATGATCACTTGGTAAAAGTGGTGGCAACACATGAAGAGGCTCACCTCTCTTGATGTCATCTAGTTGGGGCTCAGGGGAGGGGTTGTCCTTGGAAGGGGAGGGGGAGGTCTTGGCCCCTGCACCAGGCTTAGTGGGGGCACGGAACTGCGCTGGAGGCTGGGTGGCAGTGGCACGCACCGACTGCTGCTCAATCCTGGCCTGGATCTTACTGCTGCCCTCCGCTCTGAAAAACAAAAGTCAACAGCTGCACATCTACGGTCACAAATGATCTGCAAAACACATTTATCCTAAAGGTTCATTGTTACTATGCATTTTTGAGACAGTGTTTTGGTTAACCCCTCACCTGGTTTTCTTGACCTGGATACTGCTGCTCAACTTCTCCAGCATGTACTCCCCAGTGTCATGATTGATGATAAGAACACAGTCTTTCTGATATGGCCGCTTATTTCCTTTGAATACTGTCATGGGTGGTGTAGAGCCCTACGAACAACACAATAACAAGTATCATGATCAAGTACACTGTTTGCTTTCATCTTTCTGCAGTGGAGTTATCAGAAAAAACTTTGTCATTGTACAGTACAGGCAAAAGACCACAGTTGACTCAAAAACACCCACTCTTACTGGAATGTGAGGTAATGTGATGGTGACTTCCTCTCCTTTACCGACTTGCAACTCTCCTTCGCAGCTTGTGTCAATTGAAGCTGGTTTGAAATCATCTACAAGTGTGAAAGAGTGGGAAAGATAATTATAAGGTCAGAAATACTAGTTACCTGTCCAAAATTGTAATCAGTAACATAACTTTAAAATTTCCCAAACTCAATAACGTAATCTGATTACTTTCCCCTTAAGAGGCATTAGAAGAAGTAAAAATAATACAAAAGGGCCCATCAAACAAATGTGGTGTCATCATAATAGTGGTCTCTGACTTGTGGTCAGACTAGTTCAGGTGGAACAACCTTAAACTTGCACCTTTCTTCAGTACTGAATTGAATGTCATTGAGAAAACAGAAAGGTGTTAATGTATTTTTTTGCAAACATCCTTCCTGAATTTAAAAGTAATTTACGCTACCTACGTTTTCAAAAGTATTTGTAATCTGATTACAATATTTTTGCTGGTAACGTACCGTACCGGAGTACCGTTCGTTTTTTTTGTACTCAAGCTAGCTAACAGTAACAAGCTACATTGTTAGGTAACGTTAACTAGCTGCCCAACTTGTCAAAAGGCGTGACTAAAGTTGGGTATAGTAAAATAAACTTCACATATTTACACATTTATATTTAATCACTAAAAATAGTCTGGCTACTAACATCTGATGGTGTGAAATGACGATTTTGGCCTCTTCTCAAAGCTCTCTCCGAGCTTTAAAACATGTTCTTCTTTGTCCAAGAGCGGATTTGTACTCCCATTCATGACTCTGCTGGAAGTTTAATATTCACATTTATTTAAATTATGCTGCGTTAAAAAATGTAATGATGATTAGATACTTTAGCTAGCTGTGCAGCTAGCTAAGATTTTTAGCGAAACAATCCATACACTCCTTTTCCTGTTTTGTTCCAGTGCTGAAATGTCACCGATAGGATCTGAACACCATAATTGGGTTGACCCCTAAATAAACACCCACAAATCAGCATATTTAGTACATTAGAATTAGTAACAATGTATTATTATCTATTAGCATAATCATACGAATTTCCCTCATACGAATAAGTACAACGTTTTTACTGACTGATATAAACAGGCCGGAATCATCGTAACCAAACACTGTTCCCACACGGACGAAGAAGACTACATGCCACACGAGAAATCTTAGAACATTTCTGGACATTTGCGTTCAATAACAATGTATGTGGAAATATTCCCTGCATTTTCATTAAGTCTATCACTATAATGTGTTAGTACCATCCATTAACATTAGCTGGATAATTTAATATGGATTGGTGAAATAATAGATTTGAGGATGTCAAGGACGTGCTGCTGCTATAAGCTACTATCGTAAACTACAGTAGTGCAAGGTATGGCACTATCAAAGCAAGACGACACCTCCAATGTTGTACTTCCTGGAGAGGAATCCAAAGACGGGTTGCCATGTCTTATTCCAACTGTCCAAAGAAAAACATGTACTGGCAGGAATTTGAATGAGAAAGAGATGGAGAAACTGACAGGTGACCAGACTTTGGTGTCTGACTTCAAGCAGATGAAGTTGGAAAAGGAGGCACAGAAAAACTGGGACTTGTTTTACAAAAGGAACACAACAAACTTTTTCAAGGATAGGCATTGGACCACCAGAGAGTTTGAAGAACTGAAAGTGTGCCTTGAGGTAAGAAGATGGCGTAGGAAGTTGTTAGGTTCCCTACTAGGGGTGCATCCCAATACATTTCTTTTTCTCAGTTTGAAGTCCAGAAGCTTGTCCTGCTTGAAGCTGGCTGTGGGGTTGGGAACTTCATCTTCCCACTACTGGAGGAAGACCTCAACATCTTTGTCTATGCCTGTGACTTCTCACCACGAGCTGTGGAGTTTGTGAAGGTAAGAATATGTACCACTGATGATCCAGAGCCAGTTGGACTTTTAACAAAACAACCCTGATATCCAGTGTCATTTTCATTTTGTCCTCAGGAACACTCCCTGTACTGTGCTGAGCGCTGCAGTGTGTTCCAGTGTGACTTGACAAAGGATGACCTGAGGGGTAATGTCCCAGTGGGCAGTGTGGATGTGGCCACGCTCATATTTGTCCTCTCAGCTATCCACCCAAACAAGATGCAGCAGGCTCTGGACAACATTTACAGGGTGAGACAGGGCTGAGGAAAAGGATGAAACTGCAGTAAACACTTTAAACACCCTCAAAATAACTTGTGACTGAATTGACGTTCTCTGTGTCAGGTTCTGAAGCCAGGGGGCATCATTCTGTTCAGGGACTATGGCCTGTCTGACCACGCCATGATGAGGTTTAAGGCGGGAAACAAACTGGGAGAGAACTTCTACGTCAGACAGGATGGCACCAGGTCTTATTTCTTTTCCAAAGGTCAGTCCATTCCTCTTTCCTCTCCTACATCTTCCCTCATAGTAGTTATTTTATGTTTTTTTGTCTTTCTTTATTGTCTTTTCGAATTACGCACAAGCAGTCTCTTCTATGGGACTCATTCTCTGTTTATACATAATCTTGATTATTGTCCAGTGCTGCAAGGAAAGACCTAGTTAAACAGCAGTTGGCCCAGAACAGAGCGGCACGTTTTTCTCTTCATTGTAATCAGAGGGATGATATAAATGCTATACATGCCAGTCTCTCTTGGCTAAGAGTTGAGGAGAGACTGACTGCATCACTTCTTCTTTTTCTAAGAAATATTCATGTATTGAAAATTCCAAATTATTTGCATAGTCAACTTAGACAGCTCTGACACACACACACTTACCCCACCAGACATGCGACCAGGGTTCTTTTCACAGTCCCCAAATCCAGAACAAATTCAAGAAAGCATACAGTATTATATAGAGCCATTATTGCATGGAACTCCGTTTCTTCTCATATTGCTCAAATAAACAGCAAACCTGGTTTAAAAAACAGATGATGCAACCTTTCCCCTATTTGACTGAGTTTGTGTGTATGCATTGATATGTAGGCTATGTGTGCCTTTATTTGTTTTAAATGTAGTTCTGCCCTTGAGCTGTTCTTGTCTATTAATGTTCTGTATTATTTCATGTTTTGTGTGGAGCCCAGGAAGAGTAGCTGCTGCTTTTGCAACCGCTAATGGGGATCCTAATAAAATACCAAATCTGAACTGTCTGTGTTTCAGAGCTCCTGGCAGACCTGTTCAGAGGGGCGGGGTTCGAGAGTGTAACCAATGAGTACGTGCTACGAGAAACGGTCAATAAGAAGGAGGGGCTTTGTGTGCCCAGGGTGTTCCTTCAAAGCAAGTTCCGAAGGCCAGACCAATTACAGGGCTCCTGAAATCTCTTTCCTCAACAAATGCTTGAAACCTTTAAAGGCACAAATGGACTGAGACCTTCATATATGAATGGACATCATTGGACAAAAGCCTACACTGCCGTATTGCTGATTAAGTGCTGTTTGTTTGATTATGCTTTTTTATTAATAAAACTGGTGGAAAAAGTACCCAATTGTCGTACTTGAGTAAAAGTAAAGATACCTTAATAGAAAATGACTCAGGTAAAAGTCACCCACTAAAATACTACTTGAGTAAAAGTCAAAAATGGTGTGGTTTTAAATAGTAAATCAAAAGTAAATGTAATTGCTAAAATATACTTAAGTATCAAAAGTAAAAGTAAATGCTATTCATCATTTCAAATACCTTATATTAAGCAAACCAGAAAGCACAATTTATGTTTTATTTACTAATAGCCAGGGGCACACTCCAACACAGACATAATTTACAAACAAAGTATTTGTGTTTAGTGAAGTCTGCTAGATCAGAGGCAGTAGTGATGACTGTGTGTTCTCTTGATAAGTATGTCAATTTGACAAATTTCCTATCATGCTAAGCATTTGAAATGTAACGAGTACTTTTGTGTGTCAGGGAAAATGTATAGGAGTAAAAAGTACATATTTTCTTTTAGAAATGTAAAAAATTGAAGTTGGAAAGTACAAATACTCCAAAAAACGACTTAAGTAGTACTTCAAAGTATTTGTACTTTACACCAGTGATACAACTATATGTGTATATGATGGAGAATTTCTTAGAGAGAAAGGTTTGGTTGTGTAGTTTCAGAGTAGTTAAAGTTCCAATACTATTTTTTGCTGCCAACTTTTCCAATCATGTAATACAACATTTTTTTTTACCACAAGGGGGCAACAAAACCTGTAAAAAAAATATGTAACATCAAATGCTCCTTGGTTAGTCGAAATAAATAATGTCTCATTTTTTATCCTGCTCAATTTGTTTTATATTTCCAGGTGATCATGTTTACCTACCATTCATACACAATGTGCATAGTTGGCAAACCCATGTTGACTTGTAAAAATGTAAAAGTGATGTTTTAATGTAGATATCTTGCACCTAACAATCTGGTGGACAGATGCATGTAACATATCTGACACAATTATGCAAGATTTGACTTCTTGGTGTCTGAGATTCTGCACCTAATGATTCTGAGTGGGCAGGATTTGTTTTAGTGCAACAGTAACAGATCCTGAGATGTTTAAGTTACCACTACGAGAATACCTCTGCTTTTATGTCTTTAGGCGACGACGACGAGAATCTGGATTAGATTTTGAGACCACTTTTTTTTCTGTCCCCCCCCTCCAAATCCACCCTTCTGTGACACCACAATGTAACCCCTGACCCTGTAGTAGGATGAGTCAGCAGCAAGCAACTGAATTTTTAATCACATGTAACCTTTTCAAAAACCTCTACAGGTGCTTATCCTGTCTGGGCGTGTGTGTGTGCGTATGTGCAGGTGCACGTGCAGGTTTTTTGTGTGTATTTTTTCATGTGGAACTGACCCCACCACGCGTTTGCCCTTTCCAGCAGTGGACTGGGTCAGTGTGGGTTTGTGCCATGTCACCTTTGGGAGATGAGACAAGGGAACACCTTTCACTCCTCTCACATCATCAGGAACGTGAGGGAAGCTGGATCCACAGTACATGAGGAGTGTGACATTCAGTGAAATGCCACAACCCCACCAGACACTGTCTGCTGACACTTGAGGCTCAAAGGCTCCCTTCTGGCTTTTTATAGCCTGTTCTGGGTTTAGTGATTCAGTAGATGATGGCAAAGCACTGCCGTTTTAAAAGGGTTCTTTATATCACCAGGTAGGTTCACGTGGGTCTGGGCATCCTTTCGGCAACCCAGAACCAAAGTGTTTACAATGACGGCCTACCCCGGCTAAACCTGGGCCAATTGTGCGCCACACTATGGGGCTCCCAATCACAGCCGGATGTGATTCAGCCTGGAATCAGATAATCAGTGCAGTGCCCAGGTCAGACCGACCCTACCCACTGGGTACAGAACTCAATTCAACGTCTATTCCACGTTCAATGAATATAGCACATATCTATCAGCGTTGTCCGTTCTACACAATCCATCTCTCTCCTCAATGTTCTGAACCCTCAATGTTCTGAACGTTCCGCCCTACTGAACAGGACCATGCCAAGATCCGCCTCTCTTATATTGCTGTGTCTTTTCCTTTATAGAGAGGGCACTTCCTGTAGAAAAGACTCTCGCACAGGCACGGGCTCCGGCTGAGGTCAGCTCTGCTCCACAAGAGGTCATAGCCTTCTAGTACTCTATATCTGGAGGGGTTTGCCATATCCTGTTATTCAGACTAATTCCATTGGGTGGACAACATGCTGACTGCTGTAGATGACCTTGTGCTTTTGATAGTAGTTACAGTGATGTAATGTGGGAAGCTATAGTCTTGTGAGATAAGGTTAGTACACCGTTTCCTCTATAATTACCTAGGAAGGGATCTTAATGATATTGACTTATATTGATTTCAGTCAAATAAATAAATACATGTGTTCACAGTCCTAGATGTGACTTTTTGGGGATTATGGTTTTAAAAAAGTATTGGAGAAACACTGTTGTCTATGTAGTTATGAATGCCTATAGAAACACTAATCCTGATTTCACATTGTTTCTTGATATACTGCATACTCCCACTCCCCGCCTGATCACTGCCAGCCTACTGGGCTGTATACAATATATGTGATCCTCCTAAATGAGGCATGTTATTCTCTGTCGGTGAATGGGTAGCGGATGTATTCCAAGACGGTTTTCCAAACGGGACACGACCCAATCAGATTGGAGCGCTGTGGGAAAAGTCATTGAGGTTTTCCTGACTGGTTGATCTGCTTCCTCCTGTCGTCGTGTCTCGTTATTTACACTGTCAGTGAACTGGAGTTCTGACAGGCCCGCTCTAGCTGGTCTGTTCGCTGGTTTTAAGGTGAGCAGACAGACAGTCTGAGTTACATAACTGTCAAAACAATCACCCCCCTCAATCTGCCTGTCTGCTTGCCAGCCATCCTCTGCTTCTCTCTTTTCCCCTCTGATGGGCATGGGGAATGAAAACAAGGGTATCTGGATGTGGGTATGAGAGAGGGAGAGAAAGAGAGAGCGATAGAAGGAGTAAGTAAGCACCTGTGTTTGTGTTGACTGTACCTGTGTGAATACAGGTCCAAGAGGTGTGTGTTTGTGTTGACTGTACCTGTGTGAATACAGGTCCAAGAGGTGTGTGTTTGTGTTGACTGTACCTGTGTGAATACAGGTCCAAGAGGTGTGTGTTTGTGTTGACTGTACCTGTGTGAATACAGGTTCAAGAGGTGTGTGTTTGTGTTGACTGTACCTGTGTGAATACAGGTCCAAGAGGTGTGTGTTTGTGTTGACTGTATCTGTGTGAATACAGGTCCAAGAGGTGTGTGTTTGTGTTGACTGTACCTGTGTGAATACAGGTCCAAGAGGTGTGTGTTTGTGTTGACTGTACCTGTGTGAATACAGGTCCAAGTGGTGTGTGTTTGTGTTGACTGTACCTGTGTGAATACAGGTCCAAGTGGTGTGTGTTTGTATGTGTGGGAGAAAAAAAGGGTGTAATACCTGGATGTAGTCCCACACTGCAGAGATGCTATCCTCCTGTCCTAGCTATGGGAACAGCCCTAAAGGCAGCACCGTGTCTGAGTACCCTGTACTTACGTACTGTAGCTCACCTTACTATCCACGGCTGTCTAATCACGCACTGCAGCACCGATAAGGATCTCTTATAAGGACCTCTTATATTCTGAGGTTAACGAACAAAATGGGCTGTTGAACAGAACTGTGTCTGAGGATAAGGGTCCTTCACTGATGATGTGAATGGGTGCTATTTGCCTATCTAATCATATTTACTATATCTGGGTCACATGGTGTCTGAATCAGGATGGGACAAACACAGCTAACAAGAAGTGAACCTGATGAGATTGTATGGGCTCAATAGCTTTGATAGGTCTGTCTTGTCATCATAGTGCACTGCAGTAAAATAACTGGAAATCAAGCATTCTAATGGTAGTTGAATGATAACCGAGCCTTATGTTCTAATGTCAAGCAATAGCACTGATATGTGTCATTCAAAGCCTCTGTCGCTTCACAAGCTCTTTATAACATTACCACCTACACATTACATTTACATATCGCGCATTCCATTACCTTAGATTGAGAGAAAGTGAGATTTAAAACGATTGAGATAAAAAATTGTCCATGAAAAAAGGGGACAGTTCCACTCAGATGTAAAACAATCCCAAATGATTCCTGTCTAACATGATTGGTGTGGGTTTTTACACAACAGCATCTCAACTTCTGAAACACAGATCGTGTTGCTTTAAATAATGCCTTTTAATATGATTTTAGAACATAAATGTGCCTTATTATGGGTATAATTTCAACGTGAAGGAATTGTTATAAAAAGCTGGAAGCTATAAATCAACATAACATAAGGTTTTGATTATATAGGCCATTTCCCATTCTGATATTACTTGGGGTGAGTATTTATCTACAACTGACGTGCATGATACCATATGAATATAATTCTAGATCTATGAATGATACATCATCATATTGTTCTTGAACTCTATTTCTTTGAATCCAGACCTAACAGACCTAACAGACCAACATAGCATGTTTAATCTATAAGACATCCCCCCCATTCATTTACTGTATCATGCATTGCTTACGGTGTTACGCTGCTCAGCACTGGGCTACCTATGTTATGAGTACACAGTATATGGTATCTAAGAATTGGAAAAAGTGAGTCTAGAATAGAGAGTATCTGGTATTTTGGAGTTGACTAATACAAAGAGGGTATCTGGTTGGGTATGGCTAACTGGCATTTGTGGAATGCAGGGGAACTGAATATCTGAGGGTATTCATTAAATACCAATACCATTCATTATTATCTGAAATCTGGAGCATTTTATCGTGGGAATAAATATATATTAATGACATTTATAAAAAAAAAGGTATTGAGCTTCCCAAATTGTATATTCAGCTTGTTATAACTGTTTTACCACATAGTAAGTAGTCTCTGGTGGTACATACATCTATAAATGCATCGGTTTGGGACAGCAGAAGGGGCGTAACGTTACGCTGTAGATACTCGTACACAAGTCATTTCATCATCACTTGCTCAGTGTATTGGACGCAGACAGAGCGCTGCTCAGTCAATTGACATACATGACGATTATCACTCTTTTGTCTTTCAATTACCTGTATATCGCCTTGATTATACATATTTCAAAACTCGTTTTTATCATTGCCAACGTTGCAGTGTGATTGAGAGTGTTCTGGAAATTCCTGTGTCGCTGTTAGAGCGTCTCTTGGAAATTGGCTTTGTTCGCTCCGACAGCACACAGCTTTATCATCCAGAATGGACCATTTGGAGAAGGAAAATAGGTCTGATGAAGATTCGGAATACGAAGAAGAGGAGGTGGACCCTAGAATTCAGGTACGTTATAATAACAATTGCTCTTTGTTTCAATTGAGACTAACTAATCAATTCATTTAACTGCATTTGATACGTTCACTATCCAATGGACATTTTAAGAGTATGTATTATTACTGGCAGAAAGTCTGCCTGATTTGGGGTCAAATTGTTTAAAAAAAAATCATTTATTGATTTATCAAGAGTGTCTGTGTTGTACCTGACTTAGTTGAGATGTAGGCCTACTGGTTATGTTTATGATGGGCTATGTTTTAGCCAACCTTGTTTTTGATTTAATGGGATGCATGGGAGTAAAGGCCTGACACTCAAATAGCATGTTCATCTGAATATACCTTCTGCTGTGTATTAGGCTATTCATTGGTTGAAAAATAACACTGTTTAATCTTAAAAGCTATGTGCATTTAATATATCCATAAATCAAGATAGTAGCTGATTCTTGTGTTTGTTCAAACCATCACTCTGGCTAACTTCTATTGTTCAGTCTAGTATTTCATAGAAGTGTAACACATTACAGATGTTGCACACTTCCCAGATACTGTACTACATTCCTTTCTCTTGGTGTTGCTCAATATTGTCCTTTGCTCTCTTTCTTACAGGGAGAACTGGAGAAACTCAACCAGTCTACAGACGACATCAACAGATGTGAGACACAACTGGAGGTAAAACAGTACACACACACACACACACACACACACACACACACACACACACACACACACACACACTTTCAAGTTTGACATACATTTTCCCTCCAAAGTGCACCACATGGCTGACACTGATCGACAATTACAAGGTGACCCACTATCAAAGAATTCCTTTCAACCATTAGACATTGACCTCTGCATATGAAAGATGATCTGTTCTGGTCATTGAGGTGGTTTATGTTGCAGAATGTTGATCTTTGGATGCTGTTAAATGTCAGTAAAGTGGTAGCACACAGCGCTGTCAGTCATATACCTTTTTGGAACTGTATTAAAAGGTAAAAGTGTCTTTAGGAAATCCGTTTGGGTGAAAGGAGCCATTCAGTCTATAAAATACCTGTCATTTCTAATGTTACTGGATCCTCACCGCCTTGAGCAGCATAAAGCGTCAATAACTTAAAGTACAATGTTTCCATTGATCTTGAGGTTCAATGAGTGCTTGTGGAATATTTACTCGTTTTTCGAGTTCCGATTATACCCCTTCTGTGTTGTTGTTGAGTCAGAGGATCATGGTCGCATCTGTTTATTTGTAGACCCAGTTTGATGTGGTCTCTCAGTGCACAGCTGTCTGCCGTTGGATTCAACAGTGCGCCAATTGGGGAAGCGTGTCTATTTGACATGGACGTGAGTCCTTACCGGTGGCTCCACCAATCTGTAAGCAAAATGAATGTCTCAAAATATCAGATAAAGGCCTCTGTGGGAACCCTTTGCATCAGACACACAAACAAAATATTATCCAGGATGGTTTGTTTCTGAGAGCACGGATTGATGTCCAACCTTTTTTTTTAATGCATTTGACTTTAAAGGGGATAAACACACAGATGTACTGATTCACCATTTCTTAAACCACCTCTTAAGTACATACCCGAGGGAAGTAGGGGTACTGAGGGTGCTGCAGCACCCCCTAAAAAAAATCGGAGTTAATTGTTAAAGGAAGAAATCTTAACTACTGCTCCGTGCAGATTTGGCAGAGCTTCTGGTGTTGGTGGAGTGAGGCGGATCGCCAGCAGCAGAGCCCAGTGGATGTAGGCCTGTCATCATGCCCTGGTAATGGACCATTGGCTGTAGGGTTTGTTGATCATGTCAAGCAGCACGTGTGGCTGCTTTTGTGACAAGGGGAAATGCAGAACAATGGCTGTAGTTCCATAACATCTGTGAGCATTTTTTTTATTGCATTCTGAGGCCTTTCATTAATATCAATATCAACATCCAAGTGGAATAAGCTGTAGCTGGGTAAAGGGCAATACAGTTACACAAATGGATTGGATTGAATTAGAGTATTTTTAGGTTTACCACTGTGTGTTTTAGATGGTTTTAGATGGTGTTCAGTGTATGAGGAGGCTGTGACAAAGGAGATGAAATGCGTCACAAAAGCAACGCTCTGATCGACCCTGATGTGTGAGGGACAGAGAGACTGCACTGTACTGTAACCTCTGAGGTGTGAGGGACAGAGAGACTGCACTGTACTGTAACCTCTGAGGTGTGAGGGACAGAGAGACTGCACTGTACTGTAACCTCTGAGGTGTGAGGGACGGAGAGACTGCACTGTACTGTAACCTCTGAGGTGTGAGGGACAGAGAGACTGCACTGTACTGTAACCTCTGAGGTGTGAGGGACGGAGAGACTGCACTGTACTGTAACCTCTGAGGTGTGAGGGACGGAGAGACTGCACTGTACTGTAACCTCTGAGGTGTGAGGGACAGAGAGACTGCACTGTACAGTAACCTCTGAGGTGTGAGGGACGGAGAGACTGCACTGTACTGTAACCTCTGAGGTGTGAGGGACAGAGAGACTGCACTGTACTGTAACCTCTGAGGTGTGAGGGGCAGAGAGACTGTACTGTAACCTCTGAGGTGTGAGAGACAGAGAGACTGTACTGTAACCTCTGAGGTGTGAGGGACAGAGAGACTGTACTGTAACCTTTGAGGTGTGAGAGACAGAGATACTACTGTAACCTCTGAGGTGTGAGGGACAGAGAGACTGCACTGTACTGTAACCTCTGAGGTGTGAGGGACAGAGAGACTGCACTGTACTGTAACCTCTGAGGTGTGAGGGACAGAGAGACTGTACTGTAACCTCTGAGGTGTGAGAGACAGAGAGACTGTACTGTAACCTCTGAGGTGTGAGGGACAGAGAGACTGTACTGTAACCTCTGAGGTGTGAGGGACAGAGAGACTGTACTGTAACCTCTGAGGTGTGAGGGACAGAGATACTGTACTGTACTGTAACCTCTGAGGTGTGAGGGACAGAGAGACTGTACTGTACTGTAACCTCTGAGGTGTGAGGGACAGAGAGACTGTACTGTAACCTCTGCTGTATCAGCTATTGGAGAAAAAGAGGGAGATGGTGGAAATGAGAACAGAAAAAAGGGGATGGAGTAGAGGGAGAGAGTGGGGGAGGAAATGCATTACGAGGAGAGATGGAGCATCCTCTGAATTTTCTCTATTGAGAAATAGATGGTTTACATGGCCTGTTCACACACGTTGTACAGTTTTCATACCCAACAACTCCTCCTTGTTGTTCTGAGAGTGAAATAATGCATGGTGCCTCCCCGGCAGTGGCCTCTTGCTATGCAGGAGGTTGGGTGGCTGTTTTTCTCTCCAGGATGGCAGGTATCTGATAACCGCGGCAGAATTCCAGTCTGACAGAGTACAGTAAACAAACATGTTGGGCCAGCTGAACAGAAAGTACCAAGGTGTAGCAAATGGCAAACAGTGGTGGTGGAGCCATCACTGTATTTGGTTCCTTGATCTGCATACACACTGAATGGGAAGGAGCTAGGGTTCAGGGGCTAGGGTTCAGGGGCTAGGGTTCAGGGGCTAGGGTTCAGGGGCTAGGGTTCAGGGGCTGGGGTTCAGGGGCTAGGGGTTGTTTTCGGACATAGTGTTTGTCCTCAGATGCCAGCTTGTTGCAGGATGAGTGATGATGTCACAGGAAGTGTGTGTCCCAGCCCTGTTCTCACAATTGGCCTTCTATCCCTCAGATTTGAAATGGTAATAGGAAGGATATCTTAGTCCAGAACAACTGGTGCAGATTCATATAAAGTGTCTTTACATATTTAACCTTTCAAAGAATTGAAAAAAGTCCAATAAACTTATTGCATAAGTGCAATATATTTTTTCCACACTGACATCTCCAGGAATCTGTTTTCATGCTTGTTTTTGTTTTCTGTCCACCATCATGTCTCCTTCTGGACGTCACACTTGACCCCACTTGTTTGTTCTCAGAAAAATCTCCTCTGCTTTATCTAAAACGGTTTCAAGGCGAATTCATGTTTTGGACTAGATTAGATTAGGTTTGATATGATTGAATGGAGGCCTGTTATTGTCTTTATCAGCATGCTTCGCTGGGGCTTTTACATCTGACCACCATGACGGATGAATAAACATTAACAGTAGCTGATGGTGTGTCGCATAAAAGGCTATTTCCTATGATCATTTCCATATGGCCATTTCTTTGTTAATTGCCTGTTTGCTTCTGTCTGAAGGTTACATCGACATCGCTGCCCCTGATAACTTGATAACAGACTAATGCAATTTTAGGACACTGGCCTTTTCAATTCTTATAATTGAAAGAGGGGGAGCCCTGACTCGTACATCAAAATGTATTTAATTACCTTAAGAGTCTGACTGAATACTCTGGTTTTGTGAAATCCTGTTGCGTCTAACTTAATATTAGCTGTGAATTGTTAACTGCAGTTGGTTAAATGGTTAAGAACAATGACGTAAGGATGTCATCGCCTTAACATCGAGATGACTGTTGAGTCTTCTATGACCTTTGTGAACATTCATAGCAAACAAAGTGTTGGAAGTTCACTAGAGTCCTAGTTAACCCTTTCTCCCTGTTTCTCTCCAGGATGCCAGGCAGAAGTTCCGCACAGTGCTGGTTGAGGCCACGGTGAAGCTGGATGAGCTGGTCAAGAAGATTGGGAAGGCGGTGGAGGAGTCCAAACCCTACTGGGAGGCCCGGAGAGTGGCCAGACAGGTGAGATACCACTGGGTGGATAGGGGGACTACGGGCTGGGGGTCTCTGCTCATATTGTTCTAAGAAACAGTCCAAAATCTTTTATTTATTGGAAATGCTTTATTTGCCTAGTTCACATTCTATTTGCCTAGTTCATATTCTATTTGCCTAGTTTAATTGAGATTCATTACAACCAGCACCATTGCATACTCTTTGATACCAGGTTGACTACCACATCATTTCTAAAGACTGGGGGGGGGGGGGGCTCTGTGTGAAGCTGTGATCTTGGTTCCCTTTTCTGCAAAGCCGTAGTTATTGTTAGAGGAGAGCTGCTTCCACCTGCTCATCTAGATAAGAGCCCTGCAGCTGTAAACAGTCAGAGAGGAATCGCTGCGACCAAACAAGACGTGAAAAGGTTTTTAAAGGCCAACCGTTCTTCACTTCTTCTTTTATTTTGTTCCCTGTGGTGTTCTTGGCTCTGCTTTGTTCCTCTCATTCAGGCAACCTCTATATGGCTTCTTAATGAGAATGCAGCTTTGTGAGGTTGTGATTTACAGTGGGGCAAAAAAGTATTTAGTCAGCCACCAATTGTGCAAGTTCTCCCACTTAAAAAGATGAGAGAGGCCTGTAATTTTCATCATAGGTACACTTCAACTATGACAGACAAAATGAGAAAAAAAATCCAGAAATTCACATTGTAGGACTTTTAATGAATTTATTTGCAAATTATGGTGGAAAATAAGTATTTGGTCACCTACAAACAAGCAAGATTTCTGGCTCTCACAGACCTGTAACTTCTTCTTTAAGAGGCTCCTCTGTCCTCCACTCATTACCTGTATTAATGGCACCTGTTTGAACTTGTATAAAAGACACCTGTCCACAACCTCAAACAGTCACACTCCAAACTCCACTAAGGCCAAGACCAAAGAGCTGTCAAAGGACACCAGAAACAATTATTAGGAAATGGAAGACATACAAGACCACTGATAATCTCCCTCGATCTGGGGCTCCACGCAAGATCTCACCCCGTGGGGTCAAAATGATCACAAGAATGGTGAGCAAAAATCCCAGAACCACATGGGGGGACCTAGTGAATGACCTGCAGAGAGCTGGGACCAAAGTAACAAAGCCTACCATCAGTAACACACTACGCCGCCAGGGACTCAAATCCTGCAGTGCCAGACATGTCCCCCTGCTTAAGCCAGTACATGTCCAGGCACGTCTGAAGTTTGCTAGAGAGCATCTGGAGGATCCAGAAGAGGATTGGGAGAATGTCATATGGTCAGATGAAACCAAAATATAACTTTTTGGTAAAAACCAAACTCGTCGTATTTGGAGGACAAAGAATGCTGAGTTGCATCCAAAGAACACCATACCTACTGTGAAGCATGGGGGTGGAAACATCATGCTTTGGGGCTGTTTTTCTGCAAAGGGACCAGGACGACTGATCCGTGTAAAGGAAAGAATGAATGGGGCCATGTATTGTGAGATTTTGAGTGAAAACGTCCTTCCATCAGCAAGGGCATTGAAGATGAAACGTGTCTGGGTCTTTCAGTATGACAATGATCCCAAACACACCGCCCGGGCAACGAAGGAGTGGCTTCGTAAGAAGCATTTCAAGGTCCTGGAGTGGCCTAGCCAGTCTCCAGATCTCAATCCCATAGAAAATCTTTGGAGGGAGTTGAAAGTCTGTGTTGCCCAGCAACAGCCCCAAAGCATCACTGCTCTAGAGGAGATCTGCATGGAGGAATGGGCCAAAATACCAGCAACAGTGTGTGAAAACCTTGTGAAGACTTACAGAAAACGTTTGACCTCTGTCATTGCCAACAAAGGGTATATAACAAAGTATTGAGATAAACTTTTGTTATTGACCAAATACTTATTTTCCACCATCATTTGCAAATAAATTCATTAAAAATCCTACAATGTGATATTCTGGATTTTTTTTCTCATTTTGTCTGTCATAGTTGAAGTGTACCTATGATGAAAATTACAGGCCTCTCTCATCTTTTTAAGTGGGAGAACTTGCACAATTGGTGGCTGACTAAATACTTTTTTGCCCCACTGTATGTTAATGCCCCTGACAACACAAATGAAGTTCCCTTATGGAAAAAGGAAGTTATTCTAAGTTTGAGGATATTGGATTGTTTGAGTTCCTCTGTCTACCTTTCGCACATCTACTCAGCGGCGCAACTTTCACTGGGAACGGGGGGACATAACACCCTCCCACACATTGAAATATAAAAAAAACACAGAAGGGGACATATTTGCATATGTTAGGATTTTGTGAAGGCTGGCTGAATTCTGGCAAAGAGTATGTTCTTTTATCTCAGCATGTCTACAGATTCTCCCTTCTCCCTGTTTTTGTTTGCTTGGAAATGTTGATACTGGAGACTGTTATCAGAAGAAACTGTGTAACCTAGCATTTGTAGCGGCTAAATTAATAAAAAAAAGTTAGCTTATACTTACTTTTTTTGTGGGATACACATAAGGCAATTCTAGGTCTTGTGACATATTTTGGTTAAACTATCCCCAATTAAATAGAATTGCAACCCTCTGCATGCACAGTGCATTCTTCCATTACATGTACAGCTGATTCTCAAGATCTTGCACATTAATGAGATGCTATTGAGCCCTCACTACTGCACTGTCTGAGCCAAGGACTACATGCTTTCTGGTTTTGATTACAATACTGGGTGGGGTGAATATATTTTATATGACATACATTATTTTTTGTTAACTAGTAAGTAGTAGCCTACAGCAAACTGTGTTTAATTCATTTCGAACTTGTTACCAATTTCTGCTAGTTAGTTTTTGCTACCATGTGGGGTTTAGCTTGTTTGAGCCTGCTAACTGAGGAGTGTTAATTCACCTGTTTCCATACATGTTTCATTTTAAAACATTTATCTTACAAAGGAGTTGTTTAATCTAGCTGCTTAACTATTTATCTGTACATGGAATTGTATTTGTTTTTTTACCATTTTTATCTAATCTTAAAAGATAATGTCACAGGCACCATCTGACGTGTGGAGACATTTCACTGCAGCTAATGTAGAAGGAAAAGCTGTGTACATTTGCAAATATTGCGGCAAATCATATGTGAAGAATTCAAAAAAGATACAGAATCATCTGGCCACGTGCATAAAGTTCCATCAGCACTCACAACAAGCAACCTCTGACAAAAGTCCCTCTACTTCTATTTGAGGTGAAAATGATGAATCAGACACCTTATCGATAGCAACACCTCATAGTCCTCCTCAAATGAGACGTTTTTTTGACTCAATGGAGGAATGTAGTCAGAGAAATGCTGATGAATGTCTTGTTCAAGCTGTGTATGCAATTGGTTCACGTCTGATGCTCACAGGCAATGTGTATTGGAAGAGATTTCTGAATGTTCTTCGCCCAGCATTCACCCCTCCACCCAGACGTGCTTTATCTACTAATTTGCTGGATGCAGAGTTCAACAGAGTTCAATTGAAGGTCAAGCAAATCATAGAGAAAGCAGACTGAATTGCAATCATCTCTGATGGGTGGTCGGATTTGCGTGGGCAAGCAATAATTAACTACATCATCTCCACCCCACACCCAGTATTCTACAAGAGCACAGACACAAGGGACAACAGACACACCAGTCTCTACATTGCAGATGAGCTGAAGGCAGTCATCAATGGCCTTGTACCACAGAAGGTATTTGCACTGGTGACAGACAATGCTGCGAACATGAAGGCTGCTTGGTCTAAAGTGGAGGAGTCCTACCCTCACATCACACCCATCCTGTCTGATGTTCAGACTCTGTTTGCAGAAGTAAGAGAAGAAATCCGTACTGCCCTGTCTACTTCAGTGTTGCTCCAAGCAGAGGAAACTGCAGTTCTGAAATACATCAGAAAGCGTGAAGACTTCTGCTTGAAGCCCATACATGCCGCAGCGTACATGTTGGACCCCAAGTATGCTGGCAAGAGCATCCTGTCTGGTGCAGAGCTCAAAAAGGCCTATGGTGTCATCACTACCGTGTCTCGCCACCTTGGCCTGGATGAGGGCAAGGTTCTTGGCAGTCTGGCGAAGTACACTTCCAAGCAAGGGCTTGGAAAATTTGAGGCTTTTTGAGCCTGACAACGAGCCATCCTCAACCAGTGCAAAATGTGCATATGAAAATCATGACTAGCACGCAGATTGGTAGAAAGGGTAAGATAAATTGGCCCTCCAAATGGAAAAGATTGCCGAGTGCTGGTGTAGCCTATTACCGGCAACTTCAGGAGCTTCTGCGAAGTGGGCGCAGCAAGGAAAATAAATTGTTTAGTTTTTTTCTGGCTAGGCAATCTTGATCTCTGGCAATTTGTGTGTCTTAATTATTTAATCAAACAGTCTGCTTAAAGCATCAGACAAGTTCAGTACATATACAGTTGAAGTCAGAAGTTTACATACACGTAGTTGGAGTCATTAAAACTCGCTTTTCAACCACTCCACAAATGTATTGTTAACAAACTATCGTTTTGGCATGTCAGTTAGTACATCTACTTTGTGGATGACACAAGTAATTTTTCCAACAATTGTTTACAGAAAGATTATTTCACTTATAATTCACTGTATCACAATTCCAGTGGGTCAGAAGTTTACATACACTAAATTGACTGTGCCTTTTAACAGCTTGGAAAATTCCAGAAAATTATGTCATGGCTTTAGAAGCATCTGTTAGGCTAATTGACATCATTTGAGTCAATTGGGGGTGTACCTGTGGATGTATTTCAAGGCCTATCTTCAAACTCAGTGCCTCTTTGCTTGACCATCATGGGGAAATCTAATGAAATCAGCCCCCCAAAAAATGTAGACCTCCACAAGTCTGGTTCATCCTTGGGAGCAATTTCCAAATGCCTGAAGGTACCATTTTCATCTGTACTAACAATAGTATGCAAGTATAAACACCATGGGACCACGCAGCCGTCATACCGCTCAGGAAGGAGACGCGTTGTGTTGCCTAGAGATGAATGTACTTTGGTGCGAAAAGTGCAAATAAATCTTTTTATTTTTTAAATTTTTTATTTCACCTTTATTTAACCAGGTAGGCTAGTTGAGAACACGTTCTCATTTGCAACTGCGACCTGGCCAAGATAAAGCATAGCAGTGTGAACAGACAACACAGAGTTACACATGGAGTAAACAATTAACAAGTCAATAACACAGTAGAAAAAAATGGGCAGTCTATATACAATGTGTGCAAAAGGCATGAGGAGGTAGGCGAATAATACAATTTTGCAGATTAACACTGGAGTGATAAATGATCAGATGGTCATGTACAGGTAGAGATATTGGTGTGCAAAAGAGCAGAAAAGTAAATAAATAAAAAACAGTATAAAAACAGTATGGGAATGAGGTAGGTGAAAATGGGTGGGCTATTTACCAATAGACTATGTACAGCTGCAGCGATCGGTTAGCTGCTCGGATAGCTGATGTTTGAAGTTGGTGAGGGAGATAAAAGTCTCCAACTTCAGCGATTTTTGCAGTTCGTTCCAGTCACAGGCAGCAGAGAACTGGAACGAAAGGCGGCCAAATGAGGTGTTGGCTTTAGGGATGATCAGTGAGATACACCTGCTGGAGCGCGTGCTACGGATGGGTGTTGCCATCGTGACCAGTGAACTGAGATAAGACGGAGCTTTACCTAGCATGGACTTGCAGATGACCTGGAGCCAGTGGGTCTGGCGACGAATATGTAGCGAGGGCCAGCCGACTAGAGCATACAAGTCGCAGTGGTGGGTGGTATAAGGTGCTTTGGTGACAAAACGGATGGCACTGTGATAGACTGCATCCAGTTTGCTGAGTAGAGTGTTGGAAGCCATTTTGTAGATGACATCGCCGAAGTCGAGGATCGGTAGGATAGTCAGTTTTACTAGGGTAAGCTTGGCGGCGTGAGTGAAGGAGGCTTTGTTGCGGAATAGAAAGCTGACTCTTGATTTGATTTTCGATTGGAGATGTTTGATGTGAGTCTGAAAGGAGAGTTTGCAGTCTAGCCAGACACCTAGGTACTTATAGATGTCCACATATTCAAGGTCGGAACCATCCAGGGTGGTGATGCTAGTCGGGCATGCGGGTGCAGGCAGCGATCGGTTGAAAAGCATGCATTTGGTTTTACTCGCGTTTAAGAGCAGTTGGAGGCCACGGAAGGAGTGCTGTATGGCATTGAAGCTCGTTTGGAGGTTAGATAGCACAGTGTCCAATGACGGGCCGAAAGTATATAGAATGGTGTCGTCTGCGTAGAGGTGGATCAGGGAATCGCCCGCAGCAAGAGCAACATCATTGATATATACAGAGAAAAGAGTCGGCCCGAGAATTGAACCCTGTGGCACCCCCATAGAGACTGCCAGAGGACCGGACAGCATGCCCTCCGATTTGACACACTGAACTCTGTCTGCAAAGTAATTGGTGAACCAGGCAAGGCAGTCATCCGAAAACCCGAGGCTATTGAGTCTGCCGATAAGAATCGAAAGCCTTGGCGAGGTCGATGAAGACGGCTGCACAGTACTGTCTTTTATCGATGGCGGTTATGATATCGTTTAGTACCTTGAGTGTGGCTGAGGTGCACCCGTGACCGGCCAGATTGCACAGCGGAGAAGGTACGGTGGGATTCGAGATGGTCAGTGACCTGTTTGTTGACTTGGCATTTTTTGAACGGAGCATGCTTATCTAAAATGGTGAGGAAGTTACTTTTAAAGAATGACCAGGCATCCTCAACTGACAGGATGAGGTCAATGTCCTTCCAGGATACCCGGGCCATGTCGATTAGAAAGGCCTGCTCACAGAAGTGTTTTAGGGAGCGTTTGACAGTGATGAGGGGTGGTCGTTTGACTGCGGCTCCGTGGCGGATACAGGCAATGAGGCAGTGATCGCTGAGATCCTGGTTGAAGACAGCGGAGGTGTATTTGGAGGGCCAGTTGGTCAGGATGACGTCTATGAGGGTGCCCTTGTTTACAGAGTTAGGGTTGTACCTGGTGGGTTCCTTGATGATTTGAGTGAGATTGAGGGCATCTAGCTTACATTGTAGGACTGCCTGGGTGTTAAGCATATCCCAGTTTAGGTCACCTAACAGAACAAACTCTGAAGCTAGATGGGGGGCGATCAATTCACAAATGGTGTCCAGGGCACAGCTGGGAGCTGAGGGTGGTCGGTAGCAGGCGGCAACAGTGAGAGACTTATTTCTGGAGAGAGTCATTTTCAAAATTAGTAGTTCGAACTGTTTGGGTATGGACCTGGAAAGTATGACATTACTTTGCAGGCTATCTCTGCAGTAGACTGCAACTCCGCCCCCTTTGGCAGTTCTATCTTGACGGAAGATGTTATAGTTGGGTATGGAAATCTCTGAATTTTTGGTGGCCTTCCTGAGCCAGGATTCAGACACGGCAAGGACATCAGGGTTAGCAGAGTGTGCTAAAGCAGTGAGTAAAACAAACTTAGGGAGGAGGCTTTTGATGTTGACATGCATAAAACCAAGGCTTTTTCGATCACAGAAGTCAACAAATGAGGGTACCTGGGGACATGCAGGGCCTGGGTTTACCTCCACATCACCCGCGGAACAGAGAAGGAGTAGTATGAGGGTGTGGCTAAAGGCTATCAAAACTGGTCGCCTAGAGCGTTGGGGGCAGAGGATAAGAGGAGCAGGTTTCTGGGCATGGTAGAATATATTCAGGGCATAATGCGCAGACAGGGGTATGGTGGGGTGCGGGTACAGCGGAGGTAAGCCCAGGCACTGGGTGATGATGAGAGAGGTTGTATCTCTGGACATGCTGGTTGTAATGGGTGAGGTCACCGCATGTGTGGGAGGTGGGACAAAGGAGGTAACAGGGGTATGCAGAGTGGATCTAGGGGCTCCATTGTGAACTAAAACAATGATAACTAACCTGAACAACAGTATTCAAGGCATATTGACATCTGAGAGAGACATACAGCGAGGCATACAGTAATCACAGGTGTTGAATTTGGAAAGCTAGCTAAAAACAGTAGGCGAGGCTAATCCGCTAGCACAACAAACAGCAGGTAAAATGGCGTTGACTAGGCAACGGGGCCGACAGGTAAAACAAACAAGCAGAATGGAGTACCGTGATTAATGGACAGTCCAGCGTGCGTCAGCTATGTAGCCAAGAGATCAGTGTCCAGGGGGCAGCGGTGGATGGGCAGGGAAGCTGGGCTGGCGAGTGTTATCCAGGTTTTTAAAAAACTAACAATGACTAAATAGCTTGTAGCTAGTTAGCTGGTTAGCGTCTGGAGGTTCTTGAGTGTGTCATAAAAATTAAATTAAAATTAAAAGTAATAGCGATTCCGTATCTCATTGGGTGAGGCAGGTTTCCGGAAGGTATAAACAAATTAAAAATCAAAAAGTGATAGAAAGTAAATGGGGTCAGAGAGTGATTGGGACGCGGTGGTTCAGACGGTTAGCAGGCCTGTGCTAACAAGCTAACAGTTCGTAGGCCCGGGCTAGACAAGGTAGCAGTTAGCGGACCGGAGCTTGACAAGCTAGCCGTTAGCAGGCCGTATTAGCAAGCAGGGAGATAGCGAGGGCTAGAGAGTTAACCTTTGGGGGACGTCGCGATGGGGTGAGTCTGTTTATTCCTCTTCATGCGGTGACATCGACAGACCGGTCGTGGGCCCGGGTAATTGTAGCCCAGGAGTATGCTACAGGTGCTCTAGTACGCTAGGTGAGCTGGAGACACAGCGATTCAGAAAGCTCGGGCCTTGGCCAGCAGATGGATCTTTGGCGATGTCGCAGCGGAAAAGCCTGTTGAAACCACCTCGGACGATTATGTCGGCGGACCAGTCGTGATGGATCGGCGGGGCTCCGTGTCGGCAGTAGAGGGTCCAGGCCAATTGGCAAAATAGGTATTGTTGGACCTCTTCGGCTAGTCGGGAGATGGGCTTAGCTCGAGGCTAGCTCAAGGCTAACTGGTGCTTGCTCTGGGACAGAGACGTTAGCCAGGAGTAGCCACTCGGATTGCAGCTAGCTAGTTGCGATGATCCGGTGTAAAGGTTCAGAGCTTGCGGTAGGAATCCGGAGATGTGGTAGAGAAAAAGCAGTCTGATATGCTCTGGGTTGATGTCGCGCTGGTGTCCTAGTTAGCTTTGAAGACCGCTAGCAGTGGCTAGATACTAGCTAGTAGTTAGTTAGCTGGCTAGCTTCTGATGAGGGTTCCGGTTCTAAAGTATAGAAAAAGCAGATCCGTACCACATTGGGTGATGCGGGTTGCAGGAGAGTATATTCAGCCTGTAGTTGGAAAGTGAGATTAAAATATGTACGAAATATATACAGAAAAAAAAAAAACGAGGAAAACTATATTTACACTATATTTACACCAGACAGGACGGGACAAGACAAAACACACGTCCGACTGCTACGCCATCTTGGAAAAAGAACAACAGCAAAGGACCTTGTGAAGATGCTGGAGGAAACAGGTACAAAAGTATCTGTATCCACAATAAAACAAGTCCTATATCGACATAACCTGAAAGGCCGCTCAGCAAGGACATACCCACTGCTCCAAAACTGCCATAAAAAAGCCAGACTGCGGTTTGCAACTGCACATGGTGACAAAGATCGTACTTTTTGGAGAAATGTCCTCTGGTCTGATGAAACAAAAATAGAACTGTTTGGCCATAATGACCATCGTTATGTTAGGAAGAAAAAGGAGGTGGCTTGCAAGCCGAAGAACACCATCCCAACCGTGAAGCACGGGGGTGGCAGCATCATCAGGGTTGCATTGCTGCAGGAGGGACTGGTGCACTTCACAGAATAGATGGCATCATGTGGAGGGAAACATATGTGTATATATTGAAGCTACATCTCAAGACATCAGTTAAAGCTTGGTCGCAAATGGACAATGACCCCAAGCATACTTCCAAAGTTGTGACAATATAGCTTAAGGACAACTAAGTCAAAGTATTGGAGTGGCCATCACAATGCCCTGACCTCAATCCGATAGAGAATTTGTGGACAGAACTGAAAAAGCGTGTGCGAGCAAGAAGGCCTACAAACCTGACTCAGTTACACCAGCTCTGTCAGGAGAAATGGGCCAATTTCCACCACACTTATTGTGGGAAGCTTGTGAAAGGCTACTCAAAACTTTTGACCCAAATTACACAATTTAAAGGCAATGCTACCAAATACTAATTGAGTGTATGTAAACGTCTGACCCACTGGGAATGTGATGAAAGAAATAAAAGCTGAAATAAATCATTCTCTCTATTATTATTCTGACATTTCACATTGCTAAAATAAAGTGGTAATCCTAACTGACCTAAAACAGGGAATTTTTACTAGGATTAAATGTCAGGAATTGTGAAAAACTGAGTTTAAATGTATTTGGCTAAGGTGTATGTAAACTTAAGACTTCAACTGTAGTTGATTTTATTAAAACACATAGGGTGTGTGTATATATAGAAAAATGCACGTTTTAAAATTTCATTGGTCGAAAGAAAAGACTAATCTTCGTTGACCAAGATTTTTTGTTGGTGACAGCCCTAGTAGAAATGCATAAAATTAGCTTTAGATGCCCAGGTTATGTCCCCCTCACTTCTAAAACCAAAGTTGCGCCCCTGCATCTACTGGCCCAGTTATTTCACTGAAAGCAATGGTATGAAGCCATGATGTGTTCAGGGGTTCAATAAGAGTTTGGCACATACTTGAGGGATTGAGACTTAACTCTGTGGCTCTTATTTCCAGACTAGGTTGGCAGGTATCTTAATTATGAACAACTGCAGGGCTCACTTGTCTGTCATTCTATGCTGAGCTCTGCAACAAGAAGTCAGTGGGACCTGACTGCATAGGGCGACTCTAGGGCACTGGTCTCACACACACACACACACACACACACACACACACACATCACACATCACAGGTCTCATCGATCTATGGTGTGGTTGGGAGCATTACAAAGCGGTTGAGGTTGAAATTGGTTAGTGGTGCGGTAAATGCCTGCCTCTCTAACATGGTTGAGTGAATCAACCTCACAGTGGTGACTGGAGCAGAGCCCTTCTTAACACAGCAGTACTGAATCAATTATGCAACACAAACACTCTTCCTCTCTTTGCCCATCTTCCGATTCCTCTATACTCTATCTTCCTCTGTCTTCCTCCTCTTCTATTGAAATGTATCTCCACCTCCGTCTCTCCATTCTCCTTCAGTGGGTGAGCATGTACACAATGTTGAACTTGAATCATGGTTTGCCCAGAGGGGTGGAAATTCTCTATCTCTCTGTTTTGTTGAAGTAGCCTACATGAACAATACATTATCATTTGCTTTAGAAGATTAATGATAAGGTACACAGGGAGTGGCAGCGCTGTGGAAAAATGCTCTTGACCTTAACTATTTTGCATAACAAAACAATAGATGGTCACATACCTTAGATGTTGAGAAGTCTTGCTAGTATATCCTGAGGTAGTAGGTGTCACAAGTAAAGGTCGACCGATTAATCGGAATATCCGATTAATTAGGGCCGATTTCAAGTTTTCATAACAATCGGAAATCGTTTTTTTTGGACAACGATTTGGCCATTTCTTTTACACCTTTATTTAACTAGGCAGGTCAGTTAAGAACACATTCTTACTTTCAATGACGGCCTAGGAACAGTGGGTTAACTGCCTCGTTCAGGGGCAGAACGACAGATTTTTACCTTGTCAGCTCGGGGGATTCAATCTTGCAACCTTACAGTTATTAACTAGTCCAACGCACTAACCACCTGATTACATTGCACTCCACGAGGAGACTGCCTGTTACGCGAATGCAGTAAGCCAAGGTAAGTTGCTAGCTAGCATTGAATGGTGCGTATCATTGCTCCAATGTGTACCTAACCATAAACATCAATGCCTTTCTTAAAATCAATACACAGAAGTATGTATTTTTAAACCTGCATATTTAGCTAAAAGAAATCCAGGTTAGCAGGCAATATTAACCAGGTGAAATTGTGTCACTTCTCTTGCGTTCATTGCACGCACAGTCAGTGTATATGCAACAGTTTGGGCTGCCTAATTTGCCAGAATTTTACGTAATTATGACATAACATTGAAGGTTGTGCAATGTAACAGGAATATTTAGACTGGATGCCATCCGTTAGATAAAATACGGAACGGTTCCGTATTTCACTGAAAAAATAAACGTCTTATTTTCGAGATGATAGTTTCCGGATTCGACCATATTAATGACCTAAGGCTCGTATTTCTGTGTCATGTTATAACTAAGTCTATGATTTGATAGAGCAGTCTGACTGAGCGATGGTAGGCAGGCTCGTAAGCATTCATTCAAACAGCACTTTTGTGCGTTTGCCAGCAGCTGTTTATGACTTCAAGCCTATCAACTCCCGAGATTAGGCTGGTGTAACCGATGTGAAATGGCTAGCTAATTAGCGGGGTGCGCGCTAATAGCGTCTCAAACGTCACTCGCTCTGAGACTTGGAGTGGTTGTTCCCGTTGCTCTGCATGGGTAACGCTGCTTCGAGGGTGGCTGTTGTCGTTGTGTTCCTGGTTTGAGCCCAGGTAGGAGCGAGGAGAGGGACGGAAGCTATACTGTTACACTGGCAATACTAAAGTGCCTATAAGAACATCCAATAGTCAAAGGTTAATGAAATACAAATGGTATAAATAGTCCTATAATTCCTATAATAACTACAACCGAAAACTTCTTACCTGGGAATATTGAAGTCTCATGTTAAAAGGAAACACCAGCTTTCATATGTTCTCATGTTCTGAGCAAGGAACTTAAACGTTAGCTTTCTTACATGACACATATTGCACTTTTACTTTCTTCTCCAACACTTTGTTTTTGCATTATTTAAACCAAATTGAACATGTTTCATTATTTATTTGAGGCTAAATTGATTTTAATTGATGTATTATAATAAGTTAAAATAAGTGTTCATTCAGTATTGTTGTAATTATCATTATTACAAAAAAAAAAAAAAAATTGGCCGATTAATCGGTATCGGCGTTGAAAAAATCATAATCGGTCGAACTCTAGTCACAAGTTAATGGTTGACTGCGCTTGTAAGTGGATCAGAGACAGCTTGACTCGGCCAGAAAGCTTGGGTACCCTGCACTTTCTTTGACAGCTCCCATTTTTAAAGTGCCGAATCAGAGTGCCTCGATTGCTGCAGTCACCGGCAGTGTAAAATGATGAAAAGTGCTTTTCTTATACCTCATGAAATATGTATCGTTTCCTTCTCGTTAACCTCAGCTTTTAAGAGTGTGAATTGACAAAAAGTAGACCAGTCAAAATTTAGAATTGGGATTGGAATTTGGTTTACTTTCTGATCTAACTGGAATTGAAACGGAATTGACCCCAACCCTGGTTAGCATTAAACATTGAAGTCCTATTGCCCTTCCCCCTCGGCTGCCCCATTTTGTCTAGAGAGTAGGTGCAGCTAGTAGGAGGAAAGGTGGAACAATAGAGAGGAGGAGAATGGTGATGGTGATGTGTTGTGGCTGGTGCAAGGTTTGGGCACAGTCTACCTCCCCCCTCTATCTCGCCCCCCTCCCTATCTCTCGCTCCTGCACGGCCCGTTACCGACAGTGATTATTACCACACAGTGCACAGTCGAGATCGTTTCAGCCACTGGCTGCCTCAGTTATCTAACCACAGTTTGTCTACAGTTGGGAAGAACGAAGGTGAGACGGATAATGAGAGAGAGGAGGAGAGATGCCTGAGGTCCAGAACAGAGGAGACCGACTGTGGATATGTCTGTGAGATTAGTTATGAACTGACCTCCGTGATGGCCGTAGATTGAACAGATGTGGGGCTTAGTGGTTTATGGCTGGGGGCAGAAAGCAATGAAAATACTTCAGGCCTGGAGGAGATCATCCAGTAGATTGGTTGGATTTGAAACAGCTGGAATAGATTCAGACTGGGGGAGACAGCTGTCTCTAGCTGATGTATGGGATTGTTCTCTGGCTCTGAGTCAAGGGCAGATGGATCACAGCTACAATAGAGACTCTATAGGTCCCTGCACATCTTTGTCAGAGGCTGGGGGCTCTAATACATCAACCTGTCACCGTAGTGTCTGGGATAAAGAAAAAGGACTGGGAGAGAGTTTGTAGGAATTGATATGGTCTTGAGTTTTTGTCATACTGTAATCATTGCATTTTATTACAATCCCAACATGCATTCTTGCAGTGCAAGAAGAATGTTGTCATGTCTTGCCCTGGAAAGATACTGGCTCTGGTAGAATAGAGAACCTTGTGCCAGACAGTCTCCTTCACCACCACAGTAACTCAGTTCCATGTATTACAGAACAGCTAGTATATCCCTGAGGGTATGGAGATTGGGTTAAGACGGTTAGTGTCATTTTGTAATCCTGAAAAGTCAAGAGACCATCTGTGGCCTGTCTCTTTCTCTGTCTTTTTCTCCCCTGTGGAGAGAGGTTTTGGCAGGCTTATAGCACAGAGTGGATGAGGGTCATGGGTAGAGGTCGACCAATTATGATTTTTCAATGCCGATACCGATACAGATTATTTGCGGACCATAAAAAGCCGATGCCGATTAATCGGCGGATTTTTATATACACTGCTCAAAAAAATAAAGGGAACACTAAAATAACACATCCTAGATCTGAATGAATGAAATATTCTTATTAAATACTTTTTTCTTTACATAGTTTAATGTGCTGACAACAAAATCACACAAAAATTATCAATGGAAATCAAATTTATCAACCCATGGAGGTCTGGATTTGGAGTCACACTCAAAATTAAAGTGGAAAACCACACTACAGGCTGATCCAACTTTGATGTAATGTCCTTAAAACAAGTCAAAATGAGGCTCAGTAGTGTGTGTGGCCTCCACGTGCCTTTATGACCTCCCTACAATGCCTGGGCATGCTCCTGATGAGGTGGTGGATGGTCTCCTGAGGGATCTCCTCCCAGACCTGGACTAAAGCATCCGCCAACTCCTGGACAGTCTGTGGTGCAACGTGGCGTTGGTGGATGGAGCGAGACATGATGTCCCAGATGTGCTCGATTGGATTCAGGTCTGGTGAATGGGCGGACCAGTCCATAGCATCAATGCCTTCCTCTTGCAGGAACTGCTGACACACTCCAGCCACATGAGGTCTAGCATTGTATTGCATTAGGAGGAACCCAGGGCCAACCGCACCAGCATATGGTCTCACAAGGGGTCTGATGATCTCCTCTCGGTACCTAATGGCAGTCAGGCTACCTCTGGCGAGCACATGGAGGGCTGAGCGTCCCCCCCAAAGAAATGCCACCCCACACCATGACTGACCCACCGCCAAACCAGTCATGCTGGAGGATGTTGCAGGCAGCAGAACGTTCTCCACGGCGTCTCCAGACTGTCACGTCTGTCACATGTGCTCAGTGTGAACCTGCTTTCATCTGTGAAGAGCACAGGGCGCCAGTGGCGAATTTGCCAATCTTGGTGTTCTCTGGCAAATGCCAAACGTCCTGCACGATGTTGGGCTGTAAGCACAACCCCCACCTGTGGACGTCGGGCCCTCATACCACCCTAATGGAGTCTGTTTCTGACCGTTTGAGCAGACACATGCACATTTGTGACCTGGGTTGTTGCCCTCCTACGGCCTCCTCCACGTCTCCTGATGTACTGGCCTGTCTCCTGGTAGCGCCTCCATGCTCTGGACACTACGCTGACAGACACAGCAAACCTTCTTGCCACAGCTCGCATTGATGTTCCATCCTGGAAGAGCTGCACTACCTGAGCCACTTGTGTGGGTTGTAGACTCCGTCTCATGCTACCACTAGAGTGAAAGCACCGCCAGCATTCAAAAGTGACCAAAACATCAGCCAGGAAGCATAGGAACTGAGAAGTGGTCTGCGGTCACCACCTGCAGAACCACTCCTTTATTGGGGGAGTCTTGCTAATTGCCTATAATTCCCACCTGTTGTCTATTCCATTTGCACAACAGCATGTGAAATGTATTGTCAATCAGTGTTGCTTCCTAAGTGGACAGTTTGATTTCACAGAAGTGTGATTGACTTGGAGTTACATTGTGTTGTTTAATTGTTCCCTTTATTTTTTTGAGCAGTGTATATATTTGTAATAATCACAATTACAACAATACTACATTTTACATTTACATTTAAGTCATTTAGCAGACGCTCTTATCCAGAGCGACTTACAAATTGGTGCATTCACCTTATGACATCCAGTGGAACAGTAGTGCATCTAAATCTTTTAAGGGGGGGGTGAGAGGGATTCCTTAAAGAGGTGGGGTTTCAGGTGTCTCCGGAAGGTGGTGATTGACTCCGCTGTCCTGGCGTCGTGAGGGAGTTTGTTCCACCATTGGGGGGCCAGAGCAGCGAACAGTTTTGACTGGGCTGAGCGGGAACTGTACTTCCTCAGTGGTAGGGAGGCGAGCAGGCCAGAGGTGGATGAACGCAGTGCCCTTGTTTGGGTGTAGGGCCTGATCAGAGCCTGGAGGTACTGAGGTGCCGTTCCCTCACAGCTCCGTAGGCAAGCACCATGGTCTTGTAGCGGATGCGAGCTTCAACTGGAAGCCAGTGGAGAGAGCGGAGGAGCGGGGTGACGTGAGAGAACTTGGGAAGGTTGAACACCAGACGGGCTGCGGCGTTCTGGATGAGTTGTAGGGGTTTAATGGCACAGGCAGGGAGCCCAGCCAACAGCGAGTTGCAGTAATCCAGACGGGAGATGACAAGTGCCTGGATTAGGACCTGCGCCGCTTCCTGTGTGAGGCAGGGTCGTACTCTGCGGATGTTGTAGAGCATGAACCTACAGGAACGGGCCACCGCCTTGATGTTAGTTGAGAACGACAGGGTGTTGTCCAGGATCACGCCAAGGTTCTTAGCGCTCTGGGAGGAGGACACAATGGAGTTGTCAACCGTGATGGCGAGATCATGGAACGGGCAGTCCTTCCCCGGGAGGAAGAGCAGCTCCGTCTTGCCGAGGTTCAGCTTGAGGTGGTGATCCGTCATCCACACTGATATGTCTGCCAGACATGCAGAGATGCGATTCGCCACCTGGTCATCAGAAGGGGGAAAGGAGAAGATTAATTGTGTGTCATCTGCATAGCAATGATAGGAGAGACCATGTGAGGTTATGACAGAGCCAAGTGACTTGGTGTATAGCGAGATTAGGAGAGGGCCTAGAACAGAGCCCTGGGGGACACCAGTGGTGAGAGCACGTGGTGTGGAGACGGATTCTCGCCACGCCACCTGGTAGGAGCGACCTGTCAGGTAGGACGCAATCCAAGCGTGGGCCGCGCCGGAGATGCCCAACTCGGAGAGGGTGGAGAGGAGGATCTGATGGTTCATATCATATTCATATCATTCAATACTGAATGAACACTTTTGTTTTAACTTAATATAATACATAAATAAAAATCTATTTAGTCTCAAATAAATAATGAAACATGTTCAATTTGTTTTAAATAACGCAAAAACACAGTGTGGGAGAATTTTTTAAAATATGTGCCATGTAAAAAAGCTAACTTTTAAGTTCCTTGCTCAGAACATGAGAACATATGAAAGCTGGTGATTCCTTTTAACATGAGTCCTCAATATGCCCAGGTAAAACGTTTTAGGTTGTAGTTATTATAGGAATTATAGGATTATTTCTCTCTATACCATTTGTATTTCATATACCTTTGACTATTGGATGTTCTTATAGGCACTATGGTATTGCCAGCCTCATCTCGGGAGTTGATAGGCTTGAAGTCATAAACAGGGCGGTGCTTCAAGCATTGGGAAGAGCTGCTGGCAAACGCAGGAAAGTGCTGTTTGAATGAATGCTTACGAACCTGCTGCTGCCTACCACCGCTCAGTCAGACTGCTCTATCAAATATCAAATCATAGACTTAATTCTAATATAATAAAACACACAGAAATACGAGCCTTAGGTCATTAATATGGTCAAATTAATTTATAATATAAAAAAATATATAATTTCGAAAACAAAACGTTTATTCTTTCAGTGAAATACGGGACCGTTCCTTATTTTATTGAACGGGTGGTATCCCAAGTCTAAATATTGCTGTTAAATTTTACAACATTCAATGTTATGTCATAATTATGTACAATTCTGGCAAATTAATTATGGTTTTTGTATGGAAGAAATGGTCTTCACACAGTTCGCAACGAGGCAGGCTGCCCAAACTGCTGCATATACCCTGACTCTGCTTGCACAGAACGCAAGAGAAGTGACACAAGTTAATATTGCTTGCTAACATGAATTTCTTTTAACTAAATATGCAGGTTTAAAAAAATATACTTGTGGATTAATTTTAAGAAAGGCATTGATGTTTATGGTTCGGTACAATTGTGCAACAACAGTGCTTTTTTCGCGAATGTGCTTGTTAAATCAATCATCACCCGTTTGGTGAAGTAGGCTGTGATTCGATGATAAATTAACAGGCACCACATTGATTATTTGCCACGCAGGACAAACTAGTTAAACTAGTAATATCATCAACCATGCGTAGTTAACTAGTGATTATGTTAAGATTGATTGTTTTTTATAAGATAAGTTTAATGCTAGCTAGCAACTTACCTTGGCTCCTTGCTGCACTCGCGTAACAGGTGGTCAGCCTGCCACGCAGTCTCCTCGTGGAGTGCAATGTGTCCAAAAATGCAGATTACCGATTGTTATGAAAACTTGAAATCGGCCCTAATTAATCGGCCATGCCGAGGCCATGCCATCGCTACTCTGGATGGTTCTGACTTAGAATATGTAGACAACTACAAATACCTAGGTGTCTGGCTAGACTGTAAACTCTCCTTCCAGACTCACATTAAGCATCTCCAATCCAAAATTAAATCTAGAATCGGCTTCCTATTTCGCAACAAAGCATTCTTCACTCATGCTGCTAAACATACGTTCGTGAAATTGACCATCCTACCGATCCTCGACTTAGGCGATGTCATCTATAAAATAGCCTCCAACACTCTACTCAACAAATTGGATGCAGTCTATCACAGTGCCATCCATTTTGTCACCAAAGCCCCATATTCTACCCACCACTGCGACCTGTATGCTCTCGTTTGCTGGCTCTCGCTTCATACTTGTCACCAAACCCATTGGCTCCAGGTCATCTACAAGTCTGTGCTAGGTAAAGCCCCGCCTTATCTCAGCTCACTGGTCACCATAGCAGCACCCACCCGTAGCACGCGCTCCAGCAGGTATATCTCACTGGTCACCCCCAAAGCCAACACCTCCTTTGGCCGCCTTTCCTTCCAGTTCTCTGCTGCCAATGACTGGAACAAACTGCAAAAATCACTGAAGCTGGAGACAGAGCAGCTCACAGATCACTGCACCTGTACATAGCCCATCTGTAAACAGCCCATCCAACTACCTCATCCCCATACTGTATTTATTTATTTATCTTGCTCCTTTGCACCCCAGTATCTCTACTTGCACATTCATCTTCTGCACATCTGCCATTCCAGTGTTTAATTTTTATATTGTAATTACTTCGCCACCATGGCCTATTTATTGCACTCACTGTATATAGACGTTTCTTTGTTCTACTGTATTATTGACTATATGTTTGTTTATTCCATGTGTAACTCTGTGTTGTTGTATGTATCGAACTGCTGTGCTTTATCTTGGCCAGGTCACAGTTGTAAATGAGAACTTGTTCTCAACTAGCCTACCTGGTTAAATAAAGGTGAAATAAAGTTTAAAAAAATAATTGTTCGACCTCTAGACATGGGGGCTAGAATGTGATGGAGGGAAGGATGGCGAGGGGGAGCAGAGACAAGGTTGTGGCCGTGTGCTGGAGCCATGCTCTGTCCTCCTGGGAAGTGTGCGGCCAGCCTGTCCTGTGGTGTCCAGCCTGTGGTGCATGTTGATGCTGGTCAGCCCTGGTTACATCACTGCTTCAGTAAGCAGGACTGGAGTTGCTTTAATAATGGCATCGCAGCTTGACAATGACTCAATACAGCTGTGTGTGTGCTCGTGCGCGTGCGTGTGTCTCTCTCAGAAGGGGCAGACTGGAACCTGAAATTGGCCCATTTATTTTCTCAAGGCCCCCACACCAGCCCATTTCTTTCCCTATTATTAGCCAGATAATTATCATATTGCGCTAAAAACCCAAGTTAGACAGGCTCACTGTGCTAAAAATGGACCAGTCCATCTGGCATTTCAGGCAGCGGTCCTGGGTGTCAACGCTTGCTGTCCATGCCTGCAGCCATGGAACATCGTATGAGTGTGCTGAGGAATCCAAGAGGCAGCTGTTCATTACAAGTGGTGCTTCAGCACATTAGACGTGGACTGGAACACTGAAGTTAAGCAATGGTTAGGCAACCACTTGGAACAAGTGGCTTGCATCTCCATGTCTGTGTCTGAACACTGTTGCTCCTTCACTTTGCCTCAGAGGTAACATTCAGACTGGCCTGATCGATGTACAGCTTCTAGGTTGTTGTAGCATCAGACCGTGAAGCATGATGAAGACGAGCTCTCCCTGAGTCATGTGCGGTCTAACTACTTCTCCAGGATTAACTCTGTGGGTCTCTGACATATCTAGGCCAGTCACAATTAGTTTGTGTCTCACAGCAAAATGAACAGTCTCAATTGGGACACAATTAAGGCCAAGGCTAGCGAAGCGTGACTGACTGCAGAGATGCACGTTTACTATCTGACTGTAAATCATTAACCTCCAATTGAAAAGGCCCTTTTCACTCAATTTCACTCCCTTTACACCAAGATGAATTGCCCTGCTTAACTGAGGAGATTAAATCCGTTACTTCTCGTGGAACATAGCTGTGGCTGTGTTCTCTTTGACAGCTGATACTTTTCCAGTGTTGATAGTCTGCTGAGAAATGTTTAGCTGAAACTCTCTGGTCTTTGAAGTCTTGGCACGTCTTGTCAAATGTATGCCATGAAGATTATAGGAATGCTTTATATTTCAAAGCTTCTCTTAAATGTGTGCAGCCATGGAGGCAAGTGTGAATATGTAGCAACGAGATGTTCATCTGAACATGTGCCGGTTAACCAAATTAATACTCTGTTAGGGCTCCGAAGAGCGCCAGCGCTGAATAATTTAAAGGCTGTGTAGAGCAGGATCCAATTTTCTTATGCACAAAGAGAAAGTGTGGTCTTATTGTGAAGTTCTACTTTACTTACAGTTGAGTGTGCACGCGTTGGTGCTTGTTTAATTTAAAATACGAGTAGGGCTGTAATGGGAAATGATTTGATGAATTATTTTGGGGTATTTGAGTTACTGTGGATATGGATTGATATGTAATAACATGATTGTATGTGGAGGATGAGGGCTGCAGTAGATTGTATGTGGAGGATGAGGGCTGCAGTAGATTGTATGTGGAGGATGAGGGCTGCAGTAGATTGTATCTGTGGGGAGATGCAGACTGAAGCATTCCCTTGGGGAAGGGAAAAAGGAGTTAACCATGAATGTTTAAGTACCATATTTAATGAAGCCGTTTGGCGCCTGTTACTCTATCATTATCTGATGTAACTATGTACTGATGATCTTACCTTTGACCTGTATCAAATGTCTGCCAAGTGTTGAATGTTGTGTAAAGTCCAGACAGGATTCGAGCACACACTGATAATGGATCTGTGACACTGTGTGATTCTGTAGCATCCGATGTTGTGACTTCCTACAAGCCCCCTGGTGTTTACAGAACATTCGGTGCTGTGTGATTCATATAGTTAGACATTTTCTCTGCTCCTATTCCGGAGGCGTCTCCCTGGTGCAACTTGTAATAAACCGGATTGATTTGTAATTGATTTGATCAATGTCCGCTCTCCTTTTTGATCACCTGGAAATCCCTGTTACAAGGACCTATAAAGTATCTGTGTGATGGAGAGAAGTAGTAGACATTATGATCTATTTATATAGACAGAAACTGCAGTGGAAATGCAGAGCTGATGTCATATTACCATCCTTATAGAGGCCAAATATACCCTGGTGGAAAGTTTGAAACCACAGTCCTTTACAGTCCTTGGAGAGGACAGTGAATAACAACACAACAATTCAATGGAATGTGCTGAATAAATAGACTAATGCCTCCTCTCCCCTCCACCTCTCATCCTCCCTAATAATCCGTCTATCTCTCCCTCTTCCCTCCGGTTATGAGTTTCCTGAGAGGCCCAGCTTTGAAAGGTGTCTGAGAAATTATGCCCTAGTCTTGATGTTGGCTGGACAGTTTAAAATTATTATTATTATTTTTTTACACCATCACTGTGTAGCTGAACATGAAGGGTAAAGATGGGATGAGTAAACTGAAAAGAATAGAATGATGGATCACGGTGGCAGCAGGACTGAACTGGTGATGGGGAGAGGAGTAGGCAGAGGAGAGATGGATTAAGGAGAAGGGATGGGTTGCCAATCATTTATAGTGGAGCAGGTGTACAGCAGTAGGCCTGCTGTGAGAAGTCTCTCTGTTGGAATTCTGTTCATCTGCAGTATACAGTAGGAACAGAACACTACTAAATACTAATACATGTACTTATATATTCATTGTCATGCCGTGTGTGTAGGTGGCAGGGAAGTCAGGCGCAGGAGAATCAAACTTGGTATAATGGAGTAGTTTAATAACGTAAAACAAAAACTCCAAAACCAAAGTACATAATAAAAATAAATGTGGGTATAAGAACCCGTCGCGCACCAATCCATAAACCACGAGCCTAACAATAAACAATCTCTGACAAGGGGAAACAGAGGGTTAAATACACAACAAGACAAAACCAATGGAAAATGAAACGTGGATCAATGATGGCTGGAAGACCGGTGACGTCGACCACCGAACACCGCCCGAACAAGGAGAGGCATCGACTTCGGCAGAAGTCGTGACATTTATACAGTGCATTTGAAAAGTATTCAGATCCCTTAACTTTTTCCAAATTTTGTTACGTTACAGCCTTATTCTAATATGTATTAAATCCCCCCCCATCCATCTATACACAATACCCGATAATGACAAAGCAAAAACAGATTTTCTGAACATTTTGCAAATGTATTAAAAATAAAAAACTGATATCACATTTACATAAGTATTCAGACCCTTTACTCAGTACTTTGTTGAAGCACCTTTGGGGACATATTTGGGGAGTTTCTCCCATTCTTCTCTGCAGATCCTCTCAAGCTCTGTCAGGTTGGATGGGGAGCGTTGCTGCACAGCTAATTTCAGGTCTCTCCAGATATGTTCGATCAGGTTCATGTCCGGGCTCTGGCTGGGCCACTCAAGGACATTCAGAGACCTGTTCCGAAACCACTCCTGTGTTGTCTTGGCTGTGTGCTTAGGTTCATTGTCCTGTTGGAAGGTGAACCTTCACCCCAGTCTGAGGTCCTGAGCACTCTGGAGCAGGTTTTCATCAAGGATCTCTCTGTACTTTGCTCCATTTGTCTTTCCCTCGATCCTGACGGGTCTTCCAGTCCCTGTCGCTGAAAAACATCCCCACAGCATAATGCTGCCACCACCATGCTTCACCATAGGGATGGTGCCAGGTTTCCTCCAGATGTGACGCTTGGCATTCAGTCCAAAGAGTTGGTTTCATCAGACCAGAGAATCTTGTTTCTCATGGTCTGAGAGTCTTTAGGTGCCTTTTAGCAAACCCCAAGCAGGCTGCCATGTGCCTTTTACTGAGGAGTGGCTTCCGTCTGGCCACTGTACCATAAAGGCCTTGGTGGAGTGCTGCTGAGATGGTTGTCCTTCTGGAAGGTTCTCCAATCTCCACAGAGGAACTCTAGAGCTATGTCAGAGTGACCATCAAGTTCTTGGTCACCTCCCTGACCAAGGCCCTTCTCCCCCGAATGCTCAGTTTGGCTGTGCGGCCACTCTAAGAAGAGTTTTGGTGGTTCCAAACATCTTCCATTTAAGAATGATGGAGGCCACTGTGTTCTTGGGGACCTTCAATGCTGCAGACATGTTTTGGTACCCTTCCCCAGATCAGTGCCTGGACACAATCCTGTCTCTGAGCTCTACGGACAATTTGTTCGACCTCATGGCTTGGTTTTTGCTCTGACATGCACTGTCAACTGTGGGACCTCATATAGACAGGTGTGTGCCTTTTGAAATAATTTCCAATCAATGGAATTTACCACAGGTGGACTCCAATCAAGTTGTAGAAATATCTTAAGGATGATCAATGGAAACAGGATGTACCTGAGCTCAATTTCAAGTCTCATAGCAAAGGGACTGAATTCTGTTTTTATTTTAAATAAATTTGCAAACATCTCTAAAAAACTTTTTTTTTGCTTTAACATGGGGGTATTGTGTGTAGATTGATGAGGGAAAAATCTATTTAATCCATTTTAGAATAAGGCAGTAACGTAACATTTTTGGAATACTTTACGAATGTAGACTAGTCCTGTTGCCTTCCTTATGAATAGCCTGCTATCTCGGAGTGATTCCTGCTGAAGTCAATTAAAGACAGCGATAGATGCACAAAGAACATTGTGCTGTACAGTATTATGCTTCACTGCAGTATTACTTCTATGAACTGAGTCAGCCATTGGACGTTATCATCTGGTGACAAGTCCTTTCTCCAGAGGTGATTCGTTCTGCATCAGACTAAGCGGACAACACTGGATGCACATAGGGTGTTCCTGGGAGTGGGGCATGTTTTCTCAGCATGGAGTCTACTTGTTGGGGCTAGTGGGGAAACAATGATGCAGAGTGATTTTAAAGTAGATCACTGAATGTGCTTACGGAGCGAGGGAGAAAGAGGGAGAGAGTTGTCTGAATGAGAGCATGCGTAGGTTGTAAGTCTTGTGAACAACATGCCAAACCATTTTGTGAAAGAGAGGCCCCGGTTTAATTCCCAGGCATTCAAACTCATGACTCGTCCATACAGTGAAGTGATAGACATAGGTTAGCATGTGGTTGGACCCAACACTCTATGTGCACGACCTGCCCATCCATGTCATGAGAAGGTCTGTGAATGGGTTGTGTGATCACCACAAGGCAGAGGTTGTTTAGTTCGTGCGGAGTTGGCATTTGGAAGGCTAATCAAATTACCATAGAAGGTAATGAGATGTTGTTGTCTAAAAAAATGGAATATCTTGGCTTGCAGATCCTTGTGTAGTAGGGTCTTGAGGTATACCACATACTGCTCCATAGGTCATGATTACTTCATTAAAGTTTGTTTTCTTTGGGGTGACTCAATGTGTTTCTCACTTAAATTAGGTCAGAGGAATCTCTAGTCACATGAGATCCTGTTGGAATTTTTCTCTGCTGTGACTTATTCATAAGTTGCTTGCAGCCAAGGAGTCAGTGTATATCTACCTTCATTTCCTCCCAAACTAGTCAGACTACTTTAACTGAACAATAGTTCAGTTGGGATTTCGTTTTTGGCAGATCAGTAATGTTTTATCCTCCTTACTGTAAAACATTGGAATGATATTTAACCTCTACAGGAAATGCACACACGTGCACACACACACGTGCACACACACTCGTGCACACACACTCATGCACACACACACACACACTCGTGCACACACACTCGTGCACGCACACTCGTGCACACACACTCGTGCACACACACTCATGCACACACACACACTCGTGCACACACACACACTCGTGCACACACACACACACACACACACGTGCACACACACTCGTGCACACACACTCATGCACACACACACACTCGTGCACACACACACACACACTCGTGCACACACACACACACTCGTGCACACACAGATACAGTAAATCACCTTCCCTAGACACGCTATTGGTGGGTTTGGGGCAAAGTCTTGAGTTGATGCTTTACTAGTACCCACAGAGCAGAGAGGGGCTTAGGGTATTAGCACTAGCTACAGGGGGTTTCTGTCAATTGCTATGACTGACAGATTAGAGAGGAAAAGTGGATAAATAAGAAAAGGATTAGCTTTGCAGCTATGGCAACACAAACAAGAAGTCTAAGCTTCCGATTTGTACTGTACCTTATCGTAACAGAGGCCGGATGAGGGAACTGTTTTGGAGTTTATCTGTTACTAAGTGACCCGTTTGGGCTAAAATATGCACAGAGAGTAAAGGGGTAATACTTGTATGTTCTCTCTGGCAGCAGTCTACAATGTTTTGGTTGACCTCAGAACAGAACATTCAGAGTGGGTAGGGAGGGATGTTTTAAAACAAATCTGGATGTTACTGAGAGAACCAATAGATACCAATAGGAAAACAAGAGGTGCAGCCTTGTTACCCACCCACTCACAGACAGACCCCCACACACAGACAGACCCACACACACAGACAGACCCACACACACACAGACACAACCATACGTCATGACCTTTCTGTGTTTTCGCCGAAATTAGTCCTTTTGATGTTAGGAACGTCTTATCCACAAGACAGTTTGGCGAGTTTCCATCGTCAGTCACAAGGACCTTTGGTGGCCTTGTTTGTTATTACGCCTAGTTGCTATTTTCCATGCTGACTCAACAGCTGATTTGGTTTATTCCTGTCAATGTTTGAGCTGAAGGTTTTGTGTGTCTCTTGTTTTTAAAAACAGCATTTTATGAGGAGAAGTGCTTACATTGTAGTTATATAGAGACACTGGATATAGTCATTTCTTGACTGAAGAGCCCATCGTTAATTTCCTGCAAGAGGAAAGAGTTCTCTTGGGGTGTACAGATCAAGGATTTGGCCTAGTATGGGCATTGGCCAGCTGCCAGTAGGGGCAGGGGTTCAACCCCTATGGCCAGACATGGCCCGCATAATATTTCATGGTGACAGATAACTTGGCTGGCGGCAGAGTGTCACGGCCTCTTCAGGTGCCCGTCTGGCAGGCTGTCACGCTACCAGTTGCCCAGGCCCAGCTAGAGACCCAGTCATTAAGTATGTCTGGTAGGGTCTCATCCCATCTGTTGTGCAGATGATTCTGGAGGAGACCCAGTGAAGGTCTGGTTCTGTGGCTGATCTCAGTGCATATCTGACATGTTGTCTCTCTACCCATTGCCCAGGCTCAGCTGGAGGCCCAGAGAGCCACCCAGGACTTCCAGAGGGCCACGGAGGTGCTGCGTGCGGCCAAAGAGACCATCGCCCTGGCAGAGCAGAGGCTCCTGGAGGAGGACACCAGGCAGTTTGACTCAGCCTGGCAGGAGATGCTCAACCACGCCACCCAGAGGGTGAGTACCGTACTGCATGGAGGGGGAGGAGGTAATGGGGTGCTGCGAATTGCATTAGTGCAACATGACTGTCTGTCAAACCTACATTTGACACCTGAATGTTACTATTCAAATGCTAAAGGCATAATGTGGATGGAAATTGATGCTTCGCAAGTTAGGAAGTCACGTTGTCACATTTCTGTGTAGCTGCCAGACTGAGTTCTAATTGGCTGTTGCAGGTGATGGAGGCGGAGCATACAAAGACGCGGAGTGAGCTGGTGCACAAGGAGACGGCAGCCAAGTACACGGCAGCCATGGGCCGCATGAAACAGCTGGAGAAGAAACTCAAACGCACCATCAACAAGTCCAAGTGGGTCCCATATGACTGTGTTGCGACCCAAACTCAACCGCACCATAGTTAAAAGACTGAGAAGTCAAAGTGAACCTGATACGACCACTGCGTCAATTACCGAATGGTCTGCGACTCACACATTCACACACCCATGTTTATTTGTCAACAGTGACCTTTTCCAAGACATTGATCTTTAGCGACGTAGATTTTTCAGTAGCTTGAAAAAGGTCAATGAACAAAACAAATGAATATAAATGTGCAACAGTGGAGGCTGTTGAGGGGAGGACGGCTCATAATAATGTCTGGAGAGAAACTAATGGAACGGCACCATGCTTTTAATGTATTTTATACCATTCCACTGATTCTGCTCCAGACATTAACACGAGCCTGTCCTCCCCAATTAAGGTGCCACCAACCTCCTGTGGGTTGAGGGAGTCATTTTCGACCTTTGATGATGAAGTAGTGGCTTTTTTTATTCCGAGCACCACAAAGAGAGACAATGCGGCGGTGTGCTGGTTAGTACATGCTGTCAGGTTTTTACAAAACTCTATAGACTGGAGGCCTGTTTTGGGGAGGGAGTGTAAGGGGCTCTAATGTTTCCTTAACTTGAGAGACTGAGGCTGTTGTGAATCCATACAGCCTTAAAAATCTCCCTCGTCTCCTTTCCGTCATGACCACAGATCATGTACTTGATATGTGTAATCAGTATGGTTGAAACCTAGCCAGTCCTCTTACCTAATTAAGTGTCATGAAGATGAGATGAGAAAATAGTCCGTTTTAGAGTGTTGGGACTGAGCCTGTCAGTGTTGCCTCAGCTCTGTCTAATCCTTTCTCCACAGTCAGCTCATCTAATGTGATGGCTCTATATCACACCCCGTTGCCTTGGTGATATGCACAGAGCTATTCCGAGTTGTTGTCATTGCCTCTAATCTTTCTCCTTCCTCCCACAGACCTTACTTTGAGTTGAAGGCAAAGTACTACCTACAGCTTGAGGTATGTGTGCACTACACTACACTGTAATTTGCCTGCCTTTATCAGCCTTTTTAAAGGTCTTTTAGATTTAAGGAGTCTTACTGTCTTGTTATTGTGGACTCTGCTCTGTGGTTAGATCTTTACTAATGTGACCTAGGTCAATAAACTTTCACCTTAAACATATTGCCATGTCATCTCAGGTCTGAACCATTTATGGCAATGATGGTTTCATCTTCTGCCTTTGCGTGTGTGTGTGTGTGTACTTAACTGTGTATGCCAAGCTAATGCTAACAATGACTCCATTTCTGTCTGTCTGTAGCACCTAAAGAAGAACGTGGATGAGTTGCAGGCCAAGCTGAGCCAGGCCAAAGAAGGGTACAAGACAGCTCTGAGAAACCTGGAGATGATCTCAGACGAGATCCACGAACGCCGACGCAACTCAGCCATGGGCCCCCGGGGGCGGGGCGTGGGCGCCGATGGCGACAGTGTCGCCGTGGATGACAGTGCCAGCTTCAAGATAGAGTCGGATGGCATCTCCAGTGAGTACACTTACAGTGCATGATGTTCTGGTCATTTCATTTCTGCGCTTGACAACTGCAGAAACTGTTCTTGGATCAGCTGTCCTACATAGTGAGGCTAAACAGCCAGCCGCGCCTACTTTTCACTAGTAGTTGGGTACGGCACATAAACACCCTGTTGACTCTCCTTCTGACTTGTTCTTCAAAACCTTCGTAGGAATTCCTAGAAAACGTTGTTATTGGCATTGTGCAGGGAGGTCTTGATGTTTTCTAAGAAAAGTCATGAAGATTGTGTCTGGCTCCTGAGAGGGTTGCCTGTTTTCTTGGAATGTTTTCCTATAATTTTTTCCTAGACTTGGAACCATAAAGGCGCAGACTGATTGGAGTTGACTTTATTGCCCTGCGGTGGTGTCTAAATACTGTACAATACATGCTAAATGTGTTCTTTGAAAGAAGTCTGTTCATTCAATTTTCTTTAATAAGAAATTCCAGGTTTTTAAAATGCCTGTATTGACTTTGCAGAAGATCCCATGATATGACTTAACAACGGTCATTGGACACACAGTGCTTCATTTGCTTCGTCCCGAATCAGTTAAGTGCTGAAGATACACACTGTGATGAGATTGAGGCTCAACTGTAGTCAGATGAAAAGAGTAGAGGTTCAGAGCAGTGCGTGTCACTCACTGATCCACTTTCTAGTGTCCTGCATTATGGGCTGCGGGATGATGTTTCCATGGCAACCCCAGAGCCCTACTGCTGTCTGACCCACTCCGCCGCCATTGGCTAAGGTTATTGCTGTTGCGCGTTAACCCACATAAACAGCAATATGCTGCAGTTGATGATTTGTCTTTTAGTAGATGTATTTTTTTATTTCACCTTTATTTAACCAGGTAGTCCAGTTGAGAACAAGTTCCCATTTGCAACTGCGACCTGGCCAAGATAAAGCAAAGCAGTGTGACACAGACAACAACACAGAGTTACACATGGAGTAAACAATAAACAAATCAATGACACAGTAGGAAAAAAAAGTCTATATACAGTGTGTGCAAAAGGCATGAGGAGGTAGGCAATAAATAGGCCATAGGAGCGAATAGTTACAATTTAGCAGATTAACACTAGAGTGACAAATGAGCAGTGTGTCTGTACTACCTACATATAAAGTGTGTCTGTACTACCTACATATAAAGTGTGTCTGTACTACCTACATATAAAGTGTGTCTGTACTACCTACATATAAAGTGTGTCTGTACTACAAACATATAAAGTGTGTCTGTACTACCTACATATAAAGTGTGTCTGTACTACCTACATATAAAGTGTGTCTGTACTACCTACATATAAAGTGTGTCTGTACTACCTACATATAAAGTGTGTCTGTACTACCTACATATAAAGTGTGTCTGTACTACCTACATATAAAGTGTGTCTGTACTACAAACATATAAAGTGTGTCTGTACTACCTACATATAAAGTATGTCTGTACTACTACATATAAAGTGTGTCTACTACCTACATATAAAGTGTGTCTGTACTACCTACATATAAAGTGTGTCTGTACTACCTACATATAAAGTGTGTCTGTACTACCTACATATGTATGTCTGTACTACCTACATATAAAGTGTGTCTGTACTACCTACATATAAAGTGTGTCTGTACTACCTACATATAAAGTGTGTCTGTACTACCTACATATAAAGTGTGTCTGTACTACCTACATATAAAGTGTGTCTGTACTACCTACATATAAAGTGTGTCTGTACTACCTACATATAAAGTGTGTCTGTACTATCTACATATAAAGTGTGTCTGTACTACCTACATATAAAGTGTGTCTGTACTACCTACATATAAAGTGTGTCTGTACTACCTACATATAAAGTGTGTCTGTACTACCTACATATAAAGTGTGTCTGTACTACCTACATATAAAGTATGTCTGTACTACCTACATATAAAGTGTGTCTGTTTCAAACTGTCCGATGGCAGTAAACAAAGTTCAAGGTCATTAAAACATTCCTTCATTTGCCATCCATGTTGGAATTTGAGGACTTTGACCCCAACACAGAAAATGGATCTCATATTAGTCTTGAAGTACTGTGTCTTTACACTCTCTCTCTCAGTGTAAAGTATGGCTGCAGTATTTCAAGAAGTCTCTCTCCCCCTTCTGTCCACCGTCTGTCTCCCTCGTTTGCTTTTTCTTCCTACTCCCTTTCTCTCTGTCTCTCTGTCTCCCTTTCTCTCTGTCTCCCTTTCTCTATGCCTCTCTGTCTCCCTTTCTCTCTGTCTCCCTTTCTCTATGTCTCTGTCTCTCTGTCTCCCTTTCTCTATGTCTCTGTCTCTCTGTCTCCATTTCTCTCTGTCTCTGTCTCCCTTTTCTATGTCTCTGTCTCTCTGTCTCCCTTTCTCTCTGTCTCCCTTTCTCTATGTCTCTCTGTCTCTCTGTCTCCCTTTCTCTCTGTCTCCCTTTCTCTCTGTCTCTGTGTCTCCCTTTCTCTATGTCTCCCTTTCTCTCTGTCTCTCTGTCTCCCTTTCTCTCTGTCTCTCTGTCTCTCTGTCTCCCTTTCTCTCTGTCTCTCTGTCTCTCTGTCTCCCTTTCTCTCTGTCTCTCTGTCTCCCTTTCTCTCTGTCTCTCTTTCTCTCTGTCTCCCTTTCTCTATGTCTCTCTGTCTCTCTGTCTCTCTGTCTCCCTTTCTCTCTGTCTCTCTGTCTCCCTTTCTCTCTGTCTCTCTGTCTCCCTTTCTCTCTGTCTCTGTCTCTCTGTCCCCTTTCTCTCTGTCTCCCTTTCTCTATGTCTCCCTGTCTCCTCTATGTCTCTGTCTCTCACGGTGTGTATTTTTTTATTTAGTGGATGCCACATTGATGCTCTGCATGTGCACTCCTCAGTTGTACAGTAAAGGCTTGTTACATCTCAACCACTCTTCCCCTCGGTCTCTGCAGTGACGTCCGAGTCGTTTGAGGATGAGACCTGCAGCAGCAGTGCCATGTCAGAGGAGGACTCAGAGACCCACTCCACCTGCAGCCTGGTCTCCTCCTCCCACTCCCCCAACAGCCCCCAGGACCTGCCCTCGCCCTGTCCCTCCTCTTCCCCTGCTCCCTCCTCACGCCCCTGCAGTCTGGACCTTCCCAGCCCAGTCTCGCTGTCTGACTTTGGCCTTATCTCGCCTGTCCTGGGACCACGCAGCGAGTGTAGCGGGGCATCATCACCTGAGTGTGACCTGGAGAGAGGTGTGTGTGTGTGCGCGGCCAAAAAAGTAAAAAAGGAGAGCTGGGTTTAGAGAATGTGTGTGCATACTGTATGAGGTAGTGTGTACATATGCAGACAAGTGAAAAAGAAGATAGATTGATGGTGTGTGTTTATTTTCAGTAAGACATATCGTCTTCTACTTCCTGTCTGACTTGCACCTGAGCCAGAGGAGAGACCTATTAGTCATAGTGACAGCTTGCCTAGTGCTTAGACCAGAGCAGGTGCAGAGGCACAGGTTAGCAGTACTGCTGGGGGATAAATCCTAATCTCCACTGGGTCCCTAAGAGCCTGGCTCACACAGCATACCTCTCTGTGCGTTTCAGGTGACCGAGCAGAGGGAGCGGAGGGTGAGCTGGACAATACTGTAAACAACAACAGCACCACCGTACCAAACACCAACAAGACCACGGGCCTGGAGGTCCGCCTCAGCTTCCTGTCTCTTCGATGCTCGCGCAACGTCAACTCCAAGAACACCAAGCGAGAACGTCAAAGCCGTTCCCAGACCCCCACCCAAACTGTGGTCCTGATCAACGGGTTGTGAAGAGGAAAGCTAATCCACAAGCTAACCCCATCACCGGCTTTGTGTGCCAACATGCTGTATTACCAGTAACACCACACACACACATTCCATTCTACCCCATTAACTAATACTGGCTAAGTGAATAAAAAGTGGCCCAGTATGAGACACTATGAACTAAATGGTCAGTGTATATACAGTTCCTATGGATCATGATGATGAAGAGACTTAAGACCCAACCCAGGGTTGGTGATGTCATGAAACCACCACTTCCTATAGAAAGGACCTTTTAACTTTTGACATCCCACCCATAGCTTCCTCAGTCAGATTGGCTTCCCATAATTCCCTACTGAACTCCACACACATTAAGGACCGTGCTGGCTAACGCCCTATGGGTGGGGGCCCATGGTATATGAGGGGAAATGGGATAAACAATGTTTTTTTTTTACTGTGATATTCTCCCTGAGAGGGAGCTGCACTTCCAGACAAGATGCGATTCTGTTGTTCGTAAATGAAAGAATGCACTCCTAGCTTCGACTATTAGAAATGGGGATTTATTATAAAACTTGATGCCACCTGTTTTACCAATACAGAGTAGAATACACAAACATTGACAGCAATCTGTGTTATGCTTTTGTAAAAGAAGAGCACGCATGAGGCCAGGATTTAAAGTCAGGATTTATAAAAAGGAACAAGTACATTTACGGAGTTGAAGTTTTGTGAATAACCCTCATGACTTGTAATATTACTCTGCTATATCCTCTCACAGATAGTTGATTTTTGAATACTCTCACCATTATGTAATCCTGTGTACGGCATATAGAGCCTATGGCAACTGCTTCATGTTACCATGGAGACCAAACACACACTACACCAGCCCCTGGCTGGCATCTCTTCGGACAGCCCGTGCATTTGTCCAATAGGGGTCTTCAGAATTGGACTTAAAAGAACTGTATTCTATTGCTCAACTCACTTCCCAGTGATCTGTGAATCCATCTCGCCGACAGTACACATAAAGCTGGACTTGGAATTGATTCCAAGAGTAGAATAATTGTGTGGGGTGAGGCTACAGTAGATAAGAGCGTCTGCTAAATGACTTAAATGTAAATGTAATATACCCTCCCCTCCTCTCTTCCTCCTGGCTCCCTCCATCCTGTGGTTCATCGGCACCACACTGATGTGGTGCCAGGGAAATGGGCCCCCAGACACTGTCAACCATCTAGTTCTCCTTCCATCCATCTCCCTGTCATGGCATCCCCAATGGCCCCGTACTGAGGGACAACGTCCACCCACGGACGGTAACACTAAAGAACTGAGCAATAGCGCAAGGACAGAACTTTAGATAACAACATCTGCCCATGGACACTATCACATAGAGTTCCCTGTAACGGAATGAAAATGGCCAGCCAGGTAATTCTCAGAATCTGAGGATGGTTTTTGTCTTGGACCAATATTGAGGAGAAAGTGAAACTGGATGACAATGAAACTGATGATGGTGAAGAATGACGAGGTCTTTTGTGGAAACTGACAGGATAGTTGATAGTGTTGGTTTCTGGTGGACAGTATCAGCTCCTGTAAGTTGTAGATCCATATTGGCTAAAGTGGCACACAGTAGACTGTCAGATGTTTGAGGTCTCGTCGTCTGTCTCAAATAGTGTTCAATTGGCTTCCTCTCCTGGTCTCCTTATGCTCCATGGCCACATGGGGAAGGTATTTGGTCACTGAGTTATGAGAAAAGCAAGCTATTGCACAAGCCTATGCAGTCAACTTGTTATTGTGGACGCTCCAGTCTATGTGTGTACTGTACGTGTACAACTGTAATGTTGTATCGATGTTTATCTGTCACCCTCCGCTGTGGAATATAAGGATATGACCATGAACAGTCCCTGTCGTAGCCCTTTTCTTCCATTATGTTAAGAGTAACTTTCCATTGTGTCTTCACAGTTTAATGTGCCTGTTTTCTGAAAATAATCCATTAAAAGTGATGTTCACTGCAGTAATCCTTTGTTCATTTCTTAAGATCTAACTGCAATGTAGATCAACTAACGTTGTATCCCCCCCTCCTCACTAGCCTGAAATTCTTTGGTCAACCAAACTCAAGATCTTATTTGGTAAATGACCCAAATCCCAGGCAGAGATTTCAAAAAGTTATTCTATAAAAACATGTCAAATAATTGTAGATGTCTGTCAGAACCCTATACAGTAATTGACTAGCCTGTAGCCATTCTGACTGACTGGGCTATACTGGTATTTTTCTTGGTCTAATCGCTGCAGAGAAGTCTATTGCAACAACAACAAAAACAATCAGGTCATTGCTTTCTGGTGGGTTGTTTACATCACCCTGGCTCCTCATTGGCAAACCTTAACATGCTTAACCACATTAGAAAAGTACCACTCATCTGTGCTGGGATTCCCCATTGACGTATAAGCCATGTGCTGCAGATTGTAGGGCGACAGGATTCAGAATGTTAGCAGGTTTGACATTAGCCACGGCTAAGCCAAGTGAAGATCTTTGATGGCAAGGCAGCACAGAACTAGATTATAGGATCTTGTTCACAATAACAAAAGTTGAACTGGTTTTCAGATTTCCCGTCATATTTGCTTTCCTCTTGTTTGTCAGACACTTGACTTAGCAGTATTTGTCAGTTGTCAAATCTGCCTCGGGTTAAATTCCTGCCTTTCACCTAAACAATTGTTTTGTTCTCTCCCTCTTTACTGCACTTCTCTGTTTCTCCTCTACCTCTCCAGATCCCTCCCTCAGGCCTGGTAGTTCGTCTCTCTGTCCTGTGATTCTTCTTAGAGGTTGTGACCAGCTACTGCAAATGCAACACGCTCTGTTTTCAAATGCTCTCAGACAGGAGAGAGGCCAGATCTTCACCAACACAGACAAAACATTTTTTGATTTCCATCAATGCTATGTTTGAATACATCATTCCACATTTAGTGCAAGATGAGCAAAATCAAACCAGACTATTGCATTTGACATAAGTGGAAACAGCAGCAATAGTTGCCCTTTAACAGTCACTGGAAGGGGAAGAAAACATAAATGTAATTCTATGTAAAGAATGAAACGACAGAGCAGCCATTTTGCTAATGCAAAATAAGTCTACATGGTACGGGTGACTCCGCTCTTTCAGTAAGTCCACACTTTCCTTAGTAAAAATATGTTTGAGGAGTGGGTCTTGTCCACAAGACTGTATAGCATTGACAAACTGTTAACAGAGAAGGAGAACCCGCTGTAAAGCGGTCAAGTCCTTGCTGAAGCGTAAACAAGAGACTGGAGATGGCAGATACGTTTCAAATGTTGTTTTCCACGTGAGTACCCACACACACACAGTTGCAAAATTCCAGGAACTTAAATAAATTCCTTGGTTTTCCCTAAATCCTGGTCGGAGGATTCCAGGAATCTGGAAAACCAGGGAATTTATTGAAAGTTCCTAGAATTTTGCAACCACACAGACACAGGTCCTGCATGCCTGTCACACATCCTTATAAATGCCAGAGATTAGTCTTCATTCCTGTGCAACAGAGAAATCCCTGTCGTGGTGCGGTCTCCTGAGAAAGACAGTTGCAGTTGAGAACGCCACCCTTCGTCCTTGGTAAATACCAGCACTGCCTCTTGAGTACCTAGACTGGCGGTCAACAAGTGGCAAGTAATTGAACATTGAAAATCATAAGGGCCATAGTTGTTGTGATATCATTTACTGTATCTGTCATTATGGCAAAGGAGGAAGAAAGCACCTTCAACATTAGCTCTGAGGGTTACTACTCAGTCAGTTAACATTTTTTAGAACATGTTCTTGCACACCTCAGCACATAGAGGGCTATGTTCCATACCAAAAACATGTCCCTTTCCAAATACCCTTGATAATAATCAATAAAGTCATCAGTCTCTTTGGGGTCCTCCTGCAGTCGTGACAAGTTCCACCCAGAGTTGAGGGAACAGTGAGTGTGTCCATGTTGTGAGCAAGTTATTCCTGGTGTCACCCCTGAATCCTCCCCCCTCTCCTTACTGGAGCTGGGAGACCTTTAGGGGCGTTGCGCTGCTGAAGTCCAGGAAGAAGGGGCCTTCCTGTTTGGGCAGGAAGGTGGTGGGGATGACATTGTAGATGCCAGCAGGGACATGGTCTGCCTCCATGTAGCAGAAACCACACCTACAGAGGGGGGGGGTCACTATGGCTGTGTCTCAATAGTCTCAAATAGCACCCTTTCTAATCTCCATTCCTTCATAACATGTTACAATGCAGTCCACCACCATTTCTGGACATTTTCTGTTTCATAACCCACTAAAAATGCATGCAATGTGTTCAATAGCAGAGCAGATTATCTGATATTAAATACAAATTTAACCTGATTTAACCTCATCTACAGGATCATCTAATATCATGGTCTAAATGTGAGGAAAATGTTATGAATATCTTTACTTACAATTATTCCTGAAAAATAATTTCAGACGCACACAGCTGTCGTCATAAGATCTAACTCAAAAGGCATTCCTTTACGCAAACGTGCAGTAAGGCTCATTTCAGTACACCCTCAATCTTTGAACCAGGCTAACTCAATCAGCATAGACATCCCAGAGGTCAGATACGAGGTTCTCAGATGTGAATGTTCCCTCAGTTTTGTGACTGTAGCCACCACATTTAGGCAGCATGTCATCGGCTTTGGAGAATCATGTGTCCCCAATATATGTTCCAATTCTGAAGTTTAACCTGTGCATAACATTTTATGATGGATGCATTCAAGTGGTCACCCCGCCTGTTTAAGTAAAAAGCTGAGGGACGGGCCTGGAGAAATGTAACCACTTTCAAATTCATAGACGGAAAGGGGATACCTAGTCAGTTGAGCCATGAATGCAAGGACTGACCATAGATATCAAAATGATCGTTTCAACCATGTTGAGGCTATATAGTGTTTGTTTACATTTATGTTTTCCAACATTGGAGTTAAACAAGCTCAGAGTTTCACAGTAGGAATATGACACTCATACCCGGGTTGAAAATGGCCGATTTGGACACCGATAAGCGCCTACATTGGAACGCAGTAGCTGTACAGTAGGTCAGAGCTCAGGGTCTCCGCTTCACAGCTCTGTATGGGTTTTGACTGAGCCGTTTGGAACTTGAGCCCCCGCGCGCAACAAGATATTTGCCCCCATTCTATCCGCTAATTGGGCAAGACATTTTGTTGTCGGAGTGAGGAAAATGCTGTAAATTAAGAGGACTTGATGTATTTTGAAAGATGAAATGTTGAGGATTATAATAAATACCGCTGATGTCATACAAGCCAAACACCTGTGAGCCCAAATGTGCACTCCTCATTACCATACGAAACGCATGTAATATACAGTGTCAACGTTTATGATCACTATGTTTAATGTACAAGATGACATGGCGTTACACCTTGGGATGTCCTGAACAGAATGAGCCTGTTTGTTGTATTTGGGATTTTTTGGGGCGGGCTGAATTGGCTTGTGAAAGCCTATTGTAAAATAATATTTTATCATTTAATAATGCCCACCTGACCCAGATTGGGATTTATAATGGATCGTTTTTGGATTGCGTAAACAACAGTTATTTTGTGATGGCGGGGATGCAGGGCTGTGTTCCAAACAAAACACCTACCAGTGTCCTTGCTCAGCACAGCTAGGAGAGCTAAAAAAAAAAGCACCTTGTAGTTGAAAACTCGTCTTTTAGTCATAAAAGTGTATTGAAGTTACTTAGGAGAGGTGCGTAGACACTTGGAGACACCAGTTTGACCTCTCACTCAAACCCTTCATTTTTTTTGTCTTATGTTGGACCTACCCCAAATCCATTAATATTGTTATGTTAATGAATGAGTATTTTCAGATTTCATTATCAACAAATGCAGTAAAATTACAGTAAATGTAAAATGCACATCAAATCAACAGTATAATGTTTGAATTCAGTCGTGTCAGGTGAACTGTTAGATCCTCACCTTTAGTCCAATAATTTCCCCATAATCTCCAAACTGTTCCCTTTTAATTGCTACCATTGCTATGCATATGCTTTCCATATCTCTTCTGTCATAAATATTTCAATTTAGCCTTATCTATATAGGCCAATTCCCACGAGTGTAAAGGGTTAATATTAGGATTGATTCTGAACTCATCTGGAACTCAACACTATGTACTGTCCCTGAACACCTCTATGAACTGATAGTGTGTTTGTCTATCTCCTATGTTGCGTTTAACTCCTGTGAATCGTGGGTGAGTACCTGTAGTCGCCACTGTTCTTCTTCGGGTGGCCTGCAGGTCCTGGCTCTACTACAGTGGACACGGTCACCATCTCAAAGCCCACACTGTACTGCCTAGAGGGTGAGACCGAGACATGATAACAATAACACAAGCAACCAGAACCTGCGCTGCACTGCCTACGGAGGGAGAGAGGCAGAACCACATAACAACTACGCAGCACGTCAGATTCTTGGTAGGCCAGTACAATACAGCACCAACACATTAAAAGAGAGAGAGAAGAGAAAGAGAGAGAGTATTTAGTTAGCAGTGCTAATGACTGGAGGGAGAGAGGCAGAACCACATAACAACTACGCAGCACGTCAGATTCTTGGTAGGCCAGTACAATACAGCACCAACACATTAAAAGAGAGAGAGAAGAGAAAGAGAGAGAGTATTTAGTTAGCAGTGCTAATGACTGCAGACTGGAGGGAGAGAGCGAGTCATCTCGTTTTAATTAGGAGCACCAGATGAACTATTAAAGATGACCTCTACAGGATGACATAAGGGAGTGTATTAACACTGGAAACTGACTGTTACTCTGTCTGGTCACATTTACACCTGGTAATCGTATTCTGTGACGGCTCAAATTTTCTGGACGTGTCATGACAAAGTCTCATTGGAGTCAGACTGTCAGACACAATGCAGACCATGCATATTATTTACATTTTATTTACATTTTGCAGTCATTCTGTAGTCACCTCGGATTAGAGAAGGTTTGACGTACAGGATGAACACAAGTATTAAAAGTGCTGTGTTACAAGAAGACATTCATTTCAATGGAACACATTTTATATCCATCAATTGTGATTGGGCCGTAAAGTGTCCCCACTGGTTGTAGTGCCCCCAGTGGTGTGGAGGGCCCCTGCAGGCCTCAGTGAGTCTTACCTGGAGCCTCGTAGCTCTATGAGCATGGGTCCTGGGCGCTCCAGGTTAAACTGGTAGATTGGGTTGTGCTTGTACGAGTCCTTGTAGTTCCCACAGCCCCCCGCACTCGGCCCCTTCCACTGGCCATTGATCTGCACAGGGAGAGAGAGGGGGCTTTCACAATGTAAGATGGTGATTTTGTTATCATGCCAATAGAGAATTTGAACAAAGAGACAAGTGGAAGTAAATGTTACCCGTTTGGTATGAGTGAAGGGTGTTGGGATCTTGGAGAAGGAGAACTTGCATCCAGAGTAGACCTGTTGGAGGGAAACGTCTATTACTCTGTTGGAACTGAATGAGCAGGGATGTAATCAGCACAACATAGAAACATCAGGAAGAAACTCCAGGAAGAATACTGGCCAGCTCTTATTCAGACGGAAGAAATCATGTTCAATCCATACCTCACGAGAACTCTTCGGAGTATGAGACTGAACGTCAATTCACTAATTCTCCGGATGATTTTTAAGGGAGTGAGAGTGCAGTAATTGATTCACAGCCAGTTTGCTGCTTGCTAAGTCAAGGCTAGAGATATTCCTCTGGCGATTGGCTTTTCTCTTTCATTCTCAGAAAGACACACATTCAACTACTCTCAGGGTTTCTTCTCTTCTACGGAGGCCAAACATGTTGTTTTTGTGAGACTTCAGATAACAGCTCCTCAAAGACTTCAGCTCAGTTGGTAAGGGGAGTTTATGAAATATAAATGACCAAAAAAAGGTTTGGGTCACACACAAAGCCTTTTACTCATTCATATACAAACCAACGAAGTCTCACTCTCGCCATCTCTCTTTCACACACAGCAATTCATTGCAGAAAACTCACAAGCTCTCTTTCAACTGATTTCCCAGTTCTGCAAGTGGGTTCTGATACAGAACTGTCTCTAATGAAATAATTAGCACACCTCATTTAAGACTCAATCTGCATGGATATGAACACACACACTCAGACTGCAGGACAAAGGAGGCTGCTTCATGTATAATTCTACATTCTGAAACAACAGATCTAGTTTAATATTCCTTGTGTGTACAGTATATGTACACGACCGTTCAGAAGTTTGGGGTCACTTAGAAATGTCCTTGTTTTTGAAAGAAAAGCTTCTTTTTTTTGTCCATTAAAATAACATCAAATTGATCAGAAATACAGTGTAGACACTGTTAATGTTGTAAATGATTATTGTAGCTGGAAATGGCAGATTTTTTATGGAATATCTACATAGGCCCATTATCAGCAACCATCACTCCTGTGTTCCAGTGGCACGTTGTGTTAGCTAATCCAAGTTTATCATTTTAAAAAGCTAATTGATCATTAGAAAACCCTTTCGCAATTATGTTAGCACAGCTGAAAACTGTTGTGCTCATTAAAGAAGCAAATAACTTCTTCTGAAACACATCAGTCTATTCTTGTTCTGAGAAATGAAGGCTATTCCATGCAAGAAATTGCCAAGAAACTGAAGATCTCGTGTTGTGGAAATTTCCTGTATTACTAAGTGAAAGGAGAGTTTACAAACCACACACCAGTCAGAGTTATACATAAACTTCATATTTGAATTAAATGAGCTTCACCATAGCCCTGTGACTCTCAGATGAATTCAGTATCTATAAATGAATTCTGAGTGTGTCAACATAATGGCAACTGAGATCTTTTATAGCAAAGATCCACCCCTCTCAACTCACAATGACGAACCACAGATAATAGGAACTTCACAAAGGGCCTTTTACTTGAAATATGAGTATCCCATAGCCAGATAGCATTAGCTATACATTATTGTTCAGATTGTAATCTTGTTCCTGGTACTTCTAAGTACCAAAACATTACCTCATCCAATGGCATAAATCAATTGTCAATTCTAGATACCCCCATCTCAAATACACGCCCTCCTGGATAAACTCACAGAGGGGCGTGACTGGCACACAGACATTGTGGAGCCCTTCACATGGTTTAACAGATACATTGGAAGACACTGTTCAATTCTGACTTCTCCCTTTCTGATATTCTGCATATTACCAGACAGATAAAAGACAAGCCTGACCTCTCCCCTCTCTGGGCCCCAAGTGACTTTTCCCTGGAGAAGAACGAGGAAAATGCAACTGCCAACATTATTATCCAAAAGAAGACATTCTAATGACAAATATCTCACATTATTATGTAAATAAAACATCTTATTTATCAATGTTACCTAATTAATTCTGATTCTGCTACAACACTTGTACAACGCTGTGTACTACTCCCTTCACAGAACAGCGCAAACTGGCTCTAACCAGAATAGAAAGAGGAGTGGGAGGCCCCGGTGCACAACTGAGCAAGAGGACAAGTAAATTAGAGTGTCTAGCTTGGGAAACAGACGCCTCACAAGTCCTCAACTGGCAGCTTCATTAAATAATACCCGCAAAACACCAGTCTCAATGTCAACAGTGAGGAGACGACTCCGGGATGCTGGCCTTTTGAACTGTAGTGTATGTACACTTGACACTCATTAAGTGGAACAAGACTCTTCTCTCTCTTCTCCTCTATCCTTCATCTCATGTGCCCTCACTCCATCTTCCCCCACTCCCTCTTGTTCTTCACCCCCACCATCCCACTCTTTTCTCACGCTCTATTGTGAGATGCTTGAAGCATGCTATATGGTCACTTCTGCACCGCAGTACAACAGGATCGCAGTGTTTACCTGACAGCGACAGATCTGACACTCAGGAGATGTATCTGACACAATATATGTGTGTGTGTGTGTCTCACCCTCAGGGTGTAGTTGATGGTGTTCTGCTTCTCGTACTGTGACACCACCAGTGTGAATGTGTGTGTTCCAGCGCTGGTTAGTCTCATCTTGGTCAGGTAGTGGGGGCTGTTGATCCTGATCCCATCTATGTAGGGGGGAGGGTCCGCTGAGGAGGAACATACAAGACAGTCAGAGGAAACACACACACACACACACACATAGATACACACACAATTCCAAGAGAAACTCACCAGGGTAGTAAACTTTCTTTCCCTCTGTCTTGTAAACCACCAAGGTGATGAACTCCTTGTTTTGTGCAAAGTCGTCCTTAACATCAAAAGGACAAAAACAGAGCGATTATTGTTTCTATGGGAAAAAATGAGACATTGTCTGATACTGTGTGGTGGTGAACAGCCAGACAGACGGTGTGCACCTTGTCAGTGATGTGTCTGGTCAGCAAAACCCAGACAGCAGTGCCCCCTGCAGGACAGGTCACCTCCAGCCGGTACTGAGGGTTGTTGGCCAGGCTGTAGGCATCCTTCACAGGGCCCTGCTTCCCATCCCAGCTACTGCAGGGACACACACAACCAGAAATATACTTCACATATCAAAACACATGTGTATTTTTTTATATACACACAGTGCATTCGGAAAGTATTCAGACCCCTTGACTTTTTTCACATTTTGTTAAGTTATTATTATTCTAAAATGTAATAAATAAATAAACATCCTCAATCTACACACAATAGCCCATAATGACAAAGCAAAAACAGGTTTTTGGAATGCTTGGCAAAAAAAATGAAATACCTTATTGACATAAGTGTTTAGACCCTTTGCTGTGCGACTCAAAATTGAGCTCTGGTATATCCTGTTTCCATTAATCATCCTTGAGATTTTTCTACAACTTGACTGGAGTCCACCTGTGGTAAATTCAATTGATTGGACATGATTTGGAAAGGCACACGACCTTCTATATAAGGTCCCACAGTTGACAGTGCATGTCAGAGCAAAAACCAAGCAACGAGGTCAAAGGAATTGTCCGTAGAGCTCCGAGACAGGATTATGTTGAGGCACAGATCTGGGGAAGGCTAGAAAAAATATTCTGCAGAATTGAAGTTCCCCAAGAACACAGTGGCCTCCATCATTCTTAAATGGACGGAATTTGGAAACACCAAGACTCTTCCTAGGGCCCGCCGCCTGATCAAACGGAGCAATCGGGGGAGAAGGGCCTTGGTCAGGGAGGTGACCAAGAAGCTCCAGAGCTCCTTCTGTGGAGATAGGAGAACCTTCCAGAAGGACAACCATCTCTGCAGCACTCCACCAATCAGGCCTTTATGGTACAGTGGCCAGACGGAAGCCACTTCTCAGTAACAGGCACATTGACATCCTGCTTGGAGTTTGCCAAAAGGCACCTAAAGTATTCTCAGACCATGAGAAACAAGATTCTCTGGTCTGATGAAACCAAGACTGAACTCTTTGGCCTGAATGCCAAGCGTCACGCCTAGAGGAAACCTGACACCATCCTTACGGTGAAGCATGGTGGCTTCGGGACTGGTCTATGAATGTCCTTGAGTGGCCCAGCCAGAGCCCGAACCTGATCGAACATCTCTGAAGAGACCTGAAAATAGCTGTGCAGCAACACTCCCCATCCAAACTGACGGAGCTTGAGAGGATCTGCAGAGAAGAATGGGAGAAACTCCCTAAATACAGGTGTGCCAACCTTGTAGCGTCAAACCCAAGAAGACTCGAGGCTGTGATCGCTGCCAAAGGTGCTTTAACAAAGTACTGAGTAAAGGGTCTGAATTACTTAATGCAAATGTGATTTCTGGTTTTTATTTGTATTAAATCTGCAAAAGAATTGTAAAAACCTGTTTTTGCTTTGTCTTTATGGGGTATTGTGTGTAGATTGATGAGGGGGAGAAAATGATTTAATCACGTAACAAAACGTAACAAAATGTGGAAAAAGTTCAGTTTGTCTGAATACTTTCCGAACGCACTGTATCGTACTTGGTTATAGGTATAGCAGACCCTTGTGGGAGATATGAGAGGGCTGTTGTTGACTGACCTGTGGATACAGGAAGACTCTCTAAACAGGGCGGGGCTCCAGCTTAGGTAGATGACATCATAGTACTGGCACAGGTCCTCAAACGTGATCCAGAACACGCCATTATCAAACTTCTGTGCGGTCTTGGGGTCAAAGTTGAGGTATTTGAGAAGTTCTGGGGTCCAATTTTTCTCATCCCGTTCACTGAAGCGGCCTTTCCACCTCAGGTGGCTCCACGGGTTCTTCAGCTGTAGGAACCGCTTCCCCTGAGAGCCAGATCAAATGGCACAGAAGCTTAGCATGCAGGAAGAACACCATTAACAATACGCAAAGTTACAAAGTTATAGTTTTGTCTCATCTTGATTATTGTCCAGTCGTGTGGTCGAGTGCTGCACGGAAAGACCGAGTTAAACTGTAGCTGGCCCAGAACAGAGCAGTCTTGCTCTTCCTTATATTCAGAGGGCTGATATAAATACTATGCATGCCAGTCTCTCACGGCACAATGCCTCTCCCCTATTTGACCTAGATAGTTTGTGTGTATGTATTGATATGTAGGCTACGTGTGCCTTTAAAAAATTATATGTAGTTCTGTCCTTGAGCTGATCTTGTCTATTAATGTTCTGTATTATGTTGTTTCATGTTTTGTGTGGAACCCAGGAAGAGTAGCTGCTGCTTTTGCAACAGCTAATGGGGATCCTAATAAAATACCAAAGACATAAATGGAATTGACCAGATACAAATAAAACACAGCATGCTATACTATGAGTGGTTATGCTAACCAAGCTGCTGTAACAACTGAGTGGTTATGCTAACCAAGCTGCTGTAACAACTGAGTGGTTATGCTAACCAAGCTGCTGTAACAACTGAGTGGTTATGCTAACCAAGCTACTGTAACAACTGAGTGGTTATGCTAACCAAGCTACTGTAACAACTGAGTGGTTATGCTAACCAAGCTGCTGTAACAACTGAGTGGTTATGCTAACCAAGCTGCTGTAACAACTGAGTGGTTATGCTAACCAAGCTGCTGTAACAACTGAGTGGTTATGCTAACCAAGCTACTGTAACAACTGAGTGGTTATGCTAACCAAGCTACTGTAACAACCATGAGTGGTTATGCTAACAAGCTACTGTAACAACCATGAGTGGTTATGCTAACAAGCTACTGTAACAGCCATGAGTGGTTATGCTAGCAAGCTACTGTAACAGCCATGAGTGGTTATGCTAACAAGCTACTGTAACAACCATGAGTGGTTATGCTAACACCAACACTTACTTTGTGCTCCCGGATATCCAGGACAGCATAGGCATGCGTTGGCACAAGGCCCCACCTCTCGCCTTCCTCCTCTGTCATCACCCCTGTTGCCGTGGTGATTAGGACGTCGCCCCGGTGAAACCTGTCATCAGAGGAGGGGGATGTGAGAGTAGTAGGTCAGCTATCTTGGCTAGGAGACAAAACTTTGTGGTATTGATAACCATGTCTATTACCATCTGACAGCAAATGTAATCATGAAAAATCATGGAGGATGGAATAGTAGCATTACTCGGTGTGTGTGTGTATGTATCTTTTTGCAAATGTAATATGATTTGTGGATTCAAATAAAGTATTTAAACTGTGTAAGACTCTTAGTTCTATAGCTCTTAGTGTGAATTCTACAGAGCAGATGGACTATGTAGGCCCTTAAGTGTGTGCATGGGTGAATTAATGAGTGTGTGTTTGTGTCTGCGTGTCTCACCTCTGGTAGAGCATGCGGAAGGTGTCGTCCTTGATGAATGACTGATTGTCTGAATGCATGGCGATACGCTCTGGGATCCAGCCAGTGAGTGCGTGCAGATCGATGTTCTACAATACAATAAGACAGAAAGAATAGAGATCACACTTTAGAGAACAGCAATAACAAGGTGGGGAACAGAACCAACTGTCCAATCACGTACGGTGGTTGAAATGTGGAATTTAGCACACGGTGTGAATGAGGGAACTCGTTAGCTCTGAAACATTCGCTATTGGACAGAGCAAAGTACAGGGGATAGTACTAGTACTTTCACAGGGGGAACTCCCTCACCGAGTTGGAGCCGGGGAAGTCGTAACCTCCCATGACCTTCATGTAGGCCTTCTCTATGAGGGAGACCCACAGCTCGTTCCTGTTGCTGGAGTAGGAACACAGCAGCTCTCCATTCTGACCACATGGCAGGAAGTCGTCTATAATGACCTGCAGAGAATAGGAAGGGGAACACTTACAACAATACAACCCATTGGTAGACACTGTCAGCGACATGGCAGCTTTACAGTGACAGTCTAGTCATTTAGAGAGTAAGGTTTTCTAGCCAATCTCAATGACATTGAGCACCAGTGGACCCAGTTCCCAGGTTTTGCACTGTGTTACCTTCCTGGGCACACCGTTGATGTGAAGCTTCACCATGTACTTCCCACAGGGGTTGTACTCTGGCTCCCCGCGCCGGTTCTGGGGGTAGATGATGCTGGTGATGAGCTTCTTGTTGTAGCGTCGCTCATAGGCAGCGCTGATGGCTAACGACGCCACGAACGAGCAGTCAGACACCACCGTCTAACGGGAGAGAGTAGGTGATCAACAATAAGAGTATGAGACTGACATCTGACCACCAGGATGGGAGGTATATCTGTCAGTTTTATCCATCACATTGAGAGGTATTCAGTTTAGAGCAGATTGTCAATAAAGTAGGTAGTTCAAAACATACGTACAAGTGGCGCCATCTGATGATGAGTCAATTCCAATACACCTTAAATAATTCTGTATTTTACAGGGTACATTTGGGAACATTTTCGTCTTGATTATTGATAGTGAATATTGACGGCTGTGTGTGTGGCCGGACCTGTTTGATGCTGAAGCTGGATACAGATAAGATCATGGTGGGGTTATTGCAGATCTCGTCAGGGCGAACCCAGCGGGAGAAGATGGTTTTCTGCTTGGGAGACAGGGCCAGCTTGCCTAGTTTGTCCCTGGTAAGCATCCACAGAGAATAAAAAGTCTGATGTTTATCACAAATTAAAAATTAATGCAATCAAGTGGCACTCCAGATAGTATCTGCTTTCTGGTTGCTGGTAGAAATGTATTACGTGTGTATTCTACAATCCGCACACCCACTTACTAAGGAACAAGAATATCCTAACTTACGAGAATGGAACAGGAAAGGCAAATCTCTCCTTCAGGTCCACACTCATGAAGGGGACGAAGGGTATGCCGTTGATCTTGGACGTGCTCCTATGTAGAGAAGCGGAGACGTGGATCAGGAGAAATGTAACGTGTGTACCTTACCCAGCAGATGAAAATGTAGATGCGAGTCAAACCTGAACCTTTACCAAACAAAGGTGTGTTACTGCCTAACCTTTAGAAAAACAAGTCACACACTGGCATTATGCTCCTAGAGAAATGGGGATTATTATGGAACCACAGATCATTGCTTCTTGGGAGCCTAAACTCAATGTGTTGACCATGTTCTATGATTCTATGAGTCCAGATATATCCCAGTCTGCTCACCTGAGCACCTCGATCTCTTCTGAGGTGTAGCGCTGACCCTGAGGCTCGCTGGACTGGACAGGCCTGACTGGCTGGGGGCGGTCCTGGAGAGAGAAGTCAGGCCCCAGGGGGAAGAACTGTCTGACGGGACAAGGCCCCCCACTGGGTTTGGCCCCTGAGGGCCCCGGCCTGTCCTGTGGCGACTGGGCTAAGGGACTGGCGGACTGGGACTCCTTCAGGCCCTCCGCCCTGGAGAGAAACAAAGGGGTTGGTTGGTTGGTCGGTCGGTCGGGTTGGTGTTCCTTGATCAACAGTGCATTCGGAAAGTATACAGACCCCTTGAATTTTTCCAGATTTTGTTAAGTTACAGCCTTATTCTCAGAATTAAAAAAAAAAAAAAAAATCCTTATCTACTCACAATACCCCATAATGACAAAGCAAAATCAGGTTCAGAAATTTTGCACAAAAAAATAAAAAACTGAAATATCACATTTACATAAGTATTCAGACCCTTTACTCAGTACTTTGTTAAAGCACCTATGGCAGCGATCACAGCATCGAGTCTTCTTGGGTATGATGCTACAAGCATGGCACATCTGTATTTGGGGAGTTTCTCCCATTCTTCTCTGCAGATCCTCTCAAGCTCTGTCAGGTTGGATGGGGGGTGTCCCTGCACAGCTATTTTCAGGTCTCTCCAGAGATGTTCGATCAAGGTTCAAGTCCAGGCTCTGGCTGGGCCAGTCAAGGACATTCAAAGATTTGTCCCGATGCCACTCCTGTGTTGTCTTGGCTGTGTGCTTAGGGTCGGTGTCTTGTTGGAAGGTGAACTGTTGCCCCAGTCTGAAGTCATGAGCGCTCTGGAGCAGGTTTTCATCAAGGATCTCTCTGTACTTTGATCTGTTAATCTTTCCCTCAATCCTGACTTGTCTCCCAGTCCCTGCCACTGAAAAACATCCCCACGGCATGATGCTGCCACCACCATGCTTCCCCATAGGTGCCTTTTAGCAAATTCCAAGCTGGCTGTCATGTGCCATTTACTGAGGAGTGGCTTCCGCCTGGCCATTCTACCATAAAGGCATGGTTGGTGGAGTGCTACAGAGATGGATGTTCTTCTGGAAGGTTCTCCCATCTGTCAGAGTGACCATCGGGTTCTCGTTCACCTCCCTGACCAAGGCCCTTCTCCCCCGATTTCTCAGTTTGGCCAGGTGGCGAGCTCTAGGAAGAGTCTTGGGGGTTCCAAACATCTTCCATTTAAGAATGATGGAGGCCAATGTGTTCTTGGGGACCTTCAACGCTGCAGAATTTTTTTGTTACTCTTCCCCAGATCTGTGCCTCGACACAATCCTATCTCGGAGCTCTACGGAGAATTCCTTCGACCTCGTGGTCTCACAGCAAAGGGTCTGAATAGTTATGTAAATAAGATATTTCTGGTTTTAATTTATAATACATTTGGGAAAATCGCTTTGTCATTATGGGGTGTTGTGTGTAGATTGATGAGAATTTGTATTTATTTAATCCGTTTAAAAATAAGGCTGTAAAGTAACAAAATGTGGAAAAAGTAAAGGGGTCTGAATACTTTCTGAATGCACTGTATACAACACTAGAAATGTAGAAATATTACACTATAGAGAGGAGGGGTGAGTGACCTCCTTACCTATCGAGGGCCTGACGAGCCAGCTGCTTCAATTTGCCCTGCAGCCCCTGGTCTGTCGTATCATGAGACTGTGAGAAAAGAAAGTGGGAGAAAAGGAGTGAGGGGAAAGTTACACTTGACACCTGCCACACATTATGTACCCTAGAGTCTAGGTCAAGAGGGGTGTCAGTACATACAATGAAGACTGGTGGGTTCATGGCCTAATCAAAATAAACTGTTCTTATACTCATTCCTGACCATACCTCCATTGGACCTGGTGATGACCCAGGAATTAACATCCTGTATAATGTTTGATACAGTGGTCTGAATAGCTGAGTACAGCTCATTTTGTTGTTGTTGATTTGCTCAATACAAGAGCATCGGTGGTGAAAGTTGCCCCTGTAGTCACACAGCAGGCCTAAAAGAAGCCTGGGCCTTTCCTGAACAGTCCCTACCGTCTGGATGCAGAGTTCCACGGCCTGTGTGTAGAGCTCGATGGCCTCGTCCCCATTGCCCTTCTCATCCTCCTCAAAGGCCTGAGTGACCAGGAAGTGGGCCCGCTCCAGATCCACCTGCTGCTTGCTCTTCAGAGGGTCGCTACTTTGAGCTTGAACTGCATGGGGTAGGACACAATGGAACACTAAAAATATATATTTTCAAATACACTGGATCGGTGCAGTGAAATGTTGTTTTACAGCCATGGTAGTACTGTGCCCCTGGAGCAAATAAGGGTTAAGTGCATTGTTCAAGGGCACCGACCAATTTTTCACCTTGCCAGCTCAGGTACCTTTCGGTTGCTGGACATTTACATAAGTATTCAGACCCTTTACTCGGTACATTGTCTTAGCACCTTTGGCAGCGATTACAGCGATTACAGCCTCAGATCTGTAATCGCCTCAGGTCTTCTTGAGACACCTGTATTTGATGGAGGCCACTGTGTTCTTGGGGACCTTCAAAGCTGCAGAAATGTTTTAGTACCCTTCCCCAGATCTGTGCTTTGACACAATCCTGTCTGGTTTTTGCTCTGACATGCACTGTCAACTGTGGGACCTTATACAGGAGCCTTTCCAAATCATGTCCAATCAATGTAATTTACCACAGGTGGACTCCAAGCTGTAGAAACATCTCAAGGATACACCTGAGCTCAATGTCAAGTCTCATTGCAAAGGGACTGAATACTTAGGTAAATAAGCTATTTCTGTTGTTTTTTCAAATAAATTTGCAAACATTTCTAAAAACCTGTTTTTGCTTTGTCACTATGGGGTAGTGTGTGTAGATTGCTGAGGAAAATGTTAATGTAATTAATTTTAGAATAAGGCTGTACCGTAACAAAATGTGGGAGAAGACAAGGGGTCTGAATACTTTCCGAATGCACTGTAGGCTACTCACTGCTAGGCTTTATGAATATGGGTCCATTCATTCTGGATGGAGTATGAGAGTGAATGAAGTTGGATCAGAAGTGGTTATTGAGGATCACCACTTTCCCTACACTGTTGAGTTGGACTCACCAGCATTGTGCAGGGCCTGAACACGGTCCAGGTACTCATTGACTTTATCCTGGATGCCCTCCAGTTTAGACCCTGCCATGCCGGCGTAGATCAGGGCTTGTGCCGCCTCCTAATATCACATACAACACCAACATTATTGCTTTCAAAATGACAAATGTATTTTTATGTAGCAAAATACAAACGTGTCTTAACCATGGGTCAAGTACCTCTAAGATAGTAACTAACCCTATAATATTTGAGTTTCTGGATATCCCTTAAAGGCTGAATACATACCGTTTGTTACACAGGTGTAAACACTGGGATGCCACTTCTAAAGGCTAAAAGTGCATCAGTGATCAAGTCGTCTATTCCACAATGGTGACGATAAGATGCAGGTGAAAGTAAAAGCCAATGTGGAGTGCGGCAAGTTATTCCACAACCTCCATTTCAGAGTCCTTAACGTTACCTTATAATAGAAGACCGCTTCGTTGTATTTTCCATTCTGGTCGCAGATGACAGCAGTTTTAGCAAATTTAACTGCATCGTGCTCCAGTGCCGTGCAATCCATTTTGTTCTAACGTTTTTTCATACGCCTTCATACAGCCTGGAAAATATGACTGTCCCTGTCATTCGCAACTAACTTTAACTAGCTAGCGGCGTTAGCTAGCAAGCCGAACTTGATAGAACGTCAGACAGCTAAATCAAAGCAATGAGTTACAGTTCCAAAATTTGGGTTTTTAAAATAAGATTATCAAATGAATGAAATAGAAACAACCGCCTTGACAATATCCGTAAAACATTATGATATACAGCTAGCAAGTAGACGAGCTACTTTCTGCTCGATAACAACAACATAAGTCATTTCCATGATTTAGCTTCCGGGTAGCTCCAACGATGACGAGAGCTTTTACCCTCCAATCCAGTTGGTGGCAGTATTGCGCCATTGATTGATGTAAATCTCCAGTCCACATTGAAGAGTATTCATGATCGAAACATAACACAGTACATACAACTCGACGTGCAACACATGTTCATCGTGAGTTTTACGCACATTGGCGTTGTTAACTAATGTTTTGACTGTGTCCCTCGTGAGATGGTGGTGTGTGGATTTGAAATATGACACTTAATTAAATAGTTTCAGTCGAAGTTCAATTTCCTCCATGTGTGTAAAACGCATAGACTTGCATTTCCTACTCAATCAAACTGTGTGCATGCTTACTTTGTTGTTCCTTCAGTCAACACTTTAATGCCCTAATTTATCAGTCTTTTGTGAAAAGATGTCGTTTTGACACAACCTAATCTGTTATTTTTCAGTCTGGTGAAAGACTTCAGGATGAAACAAGAATATCAGGACCTTATTCTGCAGGAGTGTGGTGCAAAGGCTCTGCGTGTTGGTGACAAAATCCAGACGCTGTGGAGCGGCTATGGCCAGATTGTGAGGGTCCATTTAGATGGCTGTGACCGCCCCTCTGTCATTGTCAAACATGTCATGTTCCCAAAGGAGGCCGAGCACCCTGGAGGCTGGAACACAGACCTGTCTCACATGCGCAAGGTGAGGTCCTACCAAGTGGAGACGCACTGGTACCAGAACTACTCCACCAATGATGGCTGTCGAATGCCAGCCTGCCTGGCTGCTTGTTCATACGGGGACGAAAAGCTGATGGTTCTGGAGGACCTGGATGTGGTGGGCTTCGACCAGAGAAGAACCAGCGTTAGGGATGCAGAGATGAGGTCCTGCCTCAGCTGGCTGGCCCACTTCCATGGCCTCTTCCTGGGGGTGGTGCCGGAGGGGCTGTGGCCCGTAGGTACCTATTGGCACCTGGAAACACGCCCTGACGAGCTGAATACCATGGACGACGCCCAGCTCAAAGCAGCTGCCGGGGAGATTGACAGGATCCTCAATGAATGCAGCTTCAAGACAATTGTTCACGGAGATGCCAAACTAGCCAACTTCTGCTTCTCTGGGAGTGGGCAGGGTGTGGCGGCAGTGGACTTTCAGTACGTGGGCGGAGGCTGTGGGATGAAGGATGTTGTCTACCTCCTGGAGGAAATAGAGGAGAAACAGCTTGAAAAGAGGGTTCCTGGCCTGCTGGACTACTACTTCACAGAACTGAGGGCATCAGTGACCATGCAGGTGGACTTTGCTGCCCTGGAGAAAGAGTGGCGGGAGATGTTTGCCTTTGCCTGGACAGACTTTCATCGCTTTCTCCTGGGATGGATGCCAGGACACCGGAAGATCAACAGATACACTAAGCAGCTGACTAAAGAGGTGCTGAGGAAACTGAAACAGTGACTTAAGCCTCTGCCATTTAGGCTCATCAATCACCTGCTGATTGGACTGGATTGTATTGAGGGATGTAGATCAGAAAAACTGATGTGCTGTGTGTTGTTGGGAGGAGAGCAGAAGATTGATTTATTAGGCCGACTTTGAGCCCAATTATTGGTATACAATCAAACAATGCCCTGAAAAAAGTTTTCCTTACAAGCTAGAATGTTTTAAATTACATTTAAACTTACTTTAGCAGTTGTCTGTGCAGCTGGTTCTTCAGCTGCTCGAAATTTGAGACAATATTCACTGAAAGTTTTTACCCGACTATTTAGAGCACAGGTACTGAAGTATACATTTCTATCACCCATATGCACAAAACCATGTAAACACCCGTTAGTATGCATCACGTGTATGTACTTTAACCGGTTTAATAATACTTTACTGTGGATATGTACAACAACAAGAAATGGCCAGTTGACGGACCAACACTACGGACAATCGGCAGTTCAAATATAATTTTATTCAACATTTGACAGATAAGGGACGTTTAGGTTTTTTTTCTATGTAAGTGTGTATGGCATTGCCTACACAGTTTAAGGAATTGCCACGTTTCGTGACTAAGCTGCAATTTGTTATCTGCAGATAAACTTAATAAAGCACTTTTAATGCCCACCTTGCAGTGTTTTGGTTCTGCATAGCTTGTAAGAATTTGAGAACTTTTAACCATTTCCATTGTATCCATATTATTTACCACAAAGAATGACACATTCCCTATGCTTTCTCTATGGGGACAAGTTAACGAAAACAGAACCAAAATGTAGTACCACAGTGCATCAAGTGTGAAGTGTATTTCTCTTTCCTTTATCTGCATGTAAAATAGGTGCTGGATAGTTGAAGGCATCTCCCTGATAGCGACCCACAATAGTACTTTCACCTATTTGGAATTTTCATATCAGTGCAGATGAGATGGAGTCAGATCCAGCCAAAATAACTGTAGTTAGCGACATATTGTAATCAGCTGTTGCACACGAGATCCCCTAAAAACACCCCACTTCGATACAGCTATGACCAAAAGTGATTTTCCCAAACCCTTTTCCTAACCTTAACCTAATTCTCCTAACCTAGTAATTTTAGGAAAAGGGTTATGATTCGTGAAAATGCTCTCCTAACCTGCATCGAAGTGGTGTGTTTTTAGAGAGTTCCCAAATGTATCCCACTGCAGAAGAGTTTTGACATATGCCACACACCCTTTGGATCAGCTGTTGTATAGAGCATAATAGTAATGGAGTCTTTTTATAGGCACTAACTCCGGCATGGCTCGTTGGCCAAAGCCTATGGGGAAATTAGATATACACTGCTCAAAAAAAATAAAGGGAACACTTAAACAGGATGGCACATCAATGCGAGCTGTGGCAAGAAGGTTTGCTGTGTCTGTCAGCGTAGTGTCCAGAGCATGGAGGCGCTACCAGGAGACAGGCCAGTACATCAGGAGACGTGGAGGAGGGCAACAACCCAGCAGCAGGACCGCTACCTCCGCCTTTGTGCAAGGAGCAGGAGCACTGCCAGAGCCCTGCAAAATGACCTCCAGCAGGCCACAAATGTGCATGTGTCTGCTCAAACGGTCAGAAACAAACTCCATGAGGGTGGTATGAGGGCCCGACGTCCACAGGTGGGGGTTGTGCTTACAGCCCAACACCGTGCAGGACGTTTGGCATTTGCCGGTGAACACCAAGATTGGCAAATTCGCCACTGGCGCCCTGTGCTCTTCACAGATGAAAGCAGGTTCACACTGAGCACATGTGACAGACGTGACAGTCTGGAGACGCCGTAGAGAACGTTCTGCTGCCTGCAACATCCTCCAGCATGACCGGTTTGGCGGTGGGTCAGTCATGGTGTGGGGTGGCATTTCTTTGGGGGGGACGCACAGCCCTCCATGTGCTCGCCAGAGGTAGCCTGACTGCCATTAGGTACCGAGATGAGATCCTCAGACCCCTTGTGAGACCATATGCTGGTGCGGTTGGCCCTGGGTTCCTCCTAATGCAAGACAATACTAGACCTCATGTGGCTGGAGTGTGTCAGCAGTTCCTGCAAGAGAAAGGCATTGATGCTATGGACTGGCCCGCCCGTTCCCCAGACCAGAATCCAATTGAGCACATCTGGGACATCATGTCTCGCTCCATCCACCAACGCCACGTTGCACCACAGACTGTCCAGGAGTTGGCGGATGCTTTAGTCCAGGTCTGGTAGGAGATCCCTCAGGAGACCATCCGCCACCTCATCAGGAGCATGCCCGGGCATTGTAGGGAGGTCATACAGGCACGTGGAGGCCACACACACTACTGAGCCTCATCTTGACTTGTTTTAAGGACATTACATCAAAGTTGGATCAGCCTGTAGTGTGGTTTTCCACTTTAATTTTGAGTGACTCCAAATCCAGACCTCCATGGGTTGATAAATTTGATTTCCATTGATAATTTGTGTGATTTTGTTGTCAGCACATTCAACTATGTAAAGAAAAAAGTATTTAATAAGAATATTTCATTCATTCAGATCTAGGATGTGTTATTTTAGTGTTCCCTTTATTTTTTTGAGCAGTGTATATATAATTTTTTAGATAAACAGTGAAAAAGTCTACCGTAAACACAGGTTTCGATTTTACACATTTTATTCTATGAGATCATGTTCATTAGCTAACGTCACTTTTTGAACTTTGAAGCATTCATGTAATCACAACAAGCACAAAAGGCATTCATTAAGGTCATGTTAACTGACTATCTCAGAAAAAAAACGTGTAAGATCTCCTTAGCCTGTGTTAATCTATATTCGAGTGACCACTAACAATGAAAATACATGTTCTCAAAGATGGAAGGCAGGTGGGAGGAGGCGAGATCAGGTGGGACCATTCTAGCCAATGAGAGGGCAGATGTATGACAACAGGCCATAGAGACAGAGGACTCTTTTGTATCTGACTTTAAAGTACCCCAGGTTGAGTCTTCATACCCATAAAACCTAGCGGTCAAACAAGGAAATGGTTCCAATCGCTTTTCGACCATTCATTTTCCCCCATAGGGGTTTTAGAAAATAATATGGCAATGTCCATGCTAAAACTGGTTATATCCATGATGAGTTCGCTCTGACAGGCACAACTTCAAAGTTGCTGAAATGCCATGTGCTTCCACTTATCAGTGCATTTGAAACAACCTAGCCATTATGAAACTTCTACTCGATCAAAATATATTACAGAATTACACTTACTTTACTTCTATGCTCTTTTAGAGTTAAGGTACTCAGTTTTGTAATAACTTTGTTATTTTTATTAAAACACCACACAAGATTGAAGCTAGACGAGTGGTAGAGATATGACTAATATACAGTTCTTTCTGGTTCCTCTATGGAACCACTCGAAATGAGGTGTCAATAACTGGGGTTGAAAAACCACATTACACAACCAGGCTACAGAAGCTGAAGGATGTTCATCCATTCCTTGCATTTACTCTCCTACCCCAGTACTGAAGACGCTCTGGGTGAAGACTTGCCTAGGTACAGATCTAGGATTAGCTTCCCCTCCCCCAATCCTTTCTTCATACTGTATGCAGAGACATAGAAATTGGTATCCATGAATGAGTTTCTCTGACTAGGGAAGTAAACAATAGGCTTAATTGCCAAAATATCACTAATTTCCCCCTACTCCACTGCAGCACAACAGATTATGCTTAAACCGTGTTATTCCAATCCATTGGCAGGCCAAAAAGTTATTACACTGGTCTTTAAGAGGCATATTGATTTAAAAATCAGTCATCCTGCGGCGCCCCTTTCAGACTTGACCTCTGACTCTTCTTCTCCTTCTGACCCATCATACGGTAAAGCTTCTTCTTCGCCTCTTTCTGCCTCTTGAGCTTGTCCTCCTCCGCCTTGCTCCACTGCCGCAGGAAGTCCTTGTGCTTAGCGTGCTGCACTGTGCGCATTCTTGCTCTTGTAGTTGTGCACCGTGCTCAGCACGTTGAGCAGCGCCGCCACCTGGTGGACAAGAGAGGGCACATGCTCAGATTTCAAATGCAGTGTCATTCCTGTGTGTGTGTGTGTGTGTGTGTGTGTGTGTGTGTGTGTGTCAGGGGCAGTCATTGAAGCCACAAATGTTCGAGGCTGATCGCGGTACTGCAGGCATTGTTGGCAGAAAAAAATGGTAGTCTTCATGGTCCATCTTACTGTAAAAAAATCTAATTCTAAGACAATCATGGTACCAATAATTACTTTAATACACCAGTTGTATCTCCTTGAAACTATTTTAAAATCTCACACAGAAGAAATTAGTTGCTAATGGAAGCCTGCAGTACCTGGGTCGTCCTTCAACTGGAGTTACTCAATGAGGGAGCAGCACTGTAACCTAACCGACTTAAATTTGGCTTCAATGTGCTATGGAGTCTTCACATAGGAATGAATGGCATCCCGTGATCAATGGCTTTGTCCATTCATATATACCGTTATTGGTGTGTGTGCGTGCCCACCACATATTATGGGGTGGCGACAGTGTGTAGGTTTTTGTTACAGCCCAGCTTTTACACAGATTTAGATCATCTAGACCACCATTTGTTGAATCAAATGTGTTAGTGCTGGGCTAGAACAAAAGTCTGCACCTCGGCCAGTCCGGTTTCTGATCAAATAAGGTGGTGATTTATGTTTTTCGCTTTCACAGCATATTAGTACATCAGAGATAAAGAGAATGAGTAAATCTGACAAACATCCCAGAATCCAATGGGATTTTTCATTATCGTTTCCTTAAGGAGACCCTTACCTTCCTCTCGTGGGGCTCCCGTATGACAGCGGGCCTCTGGAGGTCCTTGGGCGTCTTGCCCTTGGGCTGGTCCTGTTTGGGCTTGCTCTTGAAGGGCAATGCCTTCTGCAGCTCCCAGGGGATGTGCAGCTTGTTGAAGTGGCGCTGCGCTCGCACCACCGGCTGCCAAGAGGGGAGAAAGGGTCAAGGGTTAGGTCAGAGGTTCAGAATCCAATCAGACCAATAGTCTTGCTTCAGCAGATACCTTTTCATACTACAGACGCTGTGAGACATTGGAGCTGAGGACGGATGTCAAATGGTGCCAGAGAAGATGGAGCGTAAATGCCACCAACAGCACAGGTGGTGAAATTCGATTTAGACTAACTTTACTGTCCACACAGTGTGGAAAGTTGCCTTCGGTTTCACATATGTCAAACAGACATTAAATCCTGGGCGCTAGTTAAAGAGATATGTTTATTCTAATGGGCGAGCAAGAAATAAACTTGTAATATTGGTCACCATGGATGTCACAGTGACATGCCTTGGGATGCACAACAACAAGCCTGTGCCGAATGACCAGTGATGACCGGTGTTGTATCGAGGTGCCTCCCACTGGGCAGCTGTATCACAGTGTTGCTGATGTTAGCGAACGTAGCCAAATGTTTTGCTACAAGTTTTTTTTTATTCCAATGAGAAATAACTATATTGGTAACCATCTGGATGTCACCGCGTGATAGTCTAGTGGGGAGAGCACGCATGGCAAGCAGGTGTTTCACAACACCGGGACAGTGTCCTTCGCCCCCGCCTGCCGAGCACAGCTTTCCCACAGATCGTTTAACCCTACGGCGAGGGAAGTAGTCAGCTAGCTAGCGTAGCCAATATATCAAGGTGGAAGCTAAAGCACAAGCAACAGTGGTTGCTTGGTTGTACATTTTCGGTGAAAAATCACTACAAGTAGGAAATTAACATTGTATCCGAAAGGTGTTACAAAACTAAATTAATCCTGAATACTTTCCCAATGTCGGCCACTACGATACGTAGCGGCTCAGATGATATGCGTGCAGCGCACTAACGTCCTGGACCAGAGCTAATGTGCAGACTGATATGTGTGCAGTGCACTAACGCCCTGGACCAGAGCTAGTGATATAGTATAGCTCTGGTCCCGGGTGTTAATGCACTGCACACATTCCATCTGAGACGCACGCACATGACTTTTGAGATTTGCAGACCCGGCGCCTTCAGTGCCCAGCTGGATGCTTCTCGGATTGGCAGGAAGTAGGAAATGTACCCATAAATGAATTTGTGTGGTGTTGTGTTTTGCTATGCGCCATTTTTACTTACCAAATGTCTTACGTTATTCACCCCAAATACCAAATAAAAACACCCCTTTTGTGAACAAACGGTTGATAGTCTAACTGCCTCCATATTTAATAAATTGAGCTTCATCAAAAGATCAGGTTACACTATTTGGATAGTCCCCTATCGTTCATCTACAGATGGTCAAACTATCTGTTGATATGCAACTGTTGGCTAGGGTTACGGTTAGGTTTAGAATTAGGGTCATGTTTGGGAGCAGCAAAACAGTGAATGGACATTCCTTTTTTCTCTATGTATTCTGGCTGCCACCTCGTCGGTCTGGCCTTACCTTGTACAGTGAGTCTGTGTTGGGCTTGTCGCGGACCCCCAGGTCGTGTTTCAGCTGGCCCACCGTCCTCATGACCGACCAACTGTCCTTCTGGCCCGCTGGCATCAGCAGGGAGGTCACGGGGTTGTAGAGCTGAGGGACTGACACCGGGTACCAGGAGCGCAGGAACACAATGTCTACACACATGAACAAGAGTAATTATTAACATTATGGCTGACCCCAATTATTCGACTGGTCGATTGTTTGGCCGATAGGCGGTTGAGCGACAGATTTGTTTTAGTCGAACAGTAGCAAATATAGATATATTTCTCAGTGAACTAATCCATTGCGGAGGCCGAGACTAATCATTGTCAGAGTGAACACTGTTTGCAGAGGGCACAACCTTTGCTACACTTGAGAAAAAAGTTTTGGTTTATTTCATTCCATTTATGAGTTTTGTCAATTTAGTCATTGTCTTTTGTTTGGAGGCTCCTGTCAATGTTGATTAAGGATGCGTACCTGATTACACATAGGTGTAGGCGTATTGGCTTGTTGACATAAATGTACCCATTTGGGGATCTGTTAGTATTTCTGATTGGCTTAACGCACCACCACTAATGAGCTTTGGAGCGTCTCAAAGTAATGTTTTGTTCACCTCAAACAAAGTCTGTTTTTACATCCATTGAGAATGACAATTCCTGTGCTGAGCTCACTGGCGCGGGAAACTCTGGTCGTGTCTACACTTGACACGTACATTTGACTTCTGCTATCAGAATTACAAAAGACCACATTGAAAAGACTGGTCTAGATGCACAAAAGTTGTTTTTTGGTCCGATTGTGTTTAGATCAAACTGACCACTTCAGAAGGAGGTCAGGCTGCATTGTGTGCAGATTTCTCCTCAGTCTGGATGCAATCAGGCTACAGAAAGCTCATACAGTGGGTACAGTCTCAAGAATACTTCTGTTCTGGGACCGAGGCACCTTTTCATTATAACGTTGGAGTAAATACGTTCCTAGTGTGTGAGTAACGTGTTTGCTGGCCTCAAATACTAGCCAGCTAGCTACAATAGTTATCTACTGCCATCAGTTGATGTGCTACCATATTTTGCCGATTTCACCGTTTTTAGAACGCATACTGGCATTTGAATATAGCGCGGGAATAGGGAATCCGGACACGTTTAAATGTAGGCGTAGATGCACGCGTACAGAATTCCGTGAACAGAACTCTATGATCAGAATACTAAAGCTGCATGAACTGTCAAGTCTAGACACGGCCTCTATGCCCAGAATATTTTATACAAAATTGCAAGGCGCTTCAGACCGGACCTAAATTAATACAATGTTTCAAGTTCGTTGCAGAAAGGCCACGCGTGATTTATAGGATATTTATTTTTATCAGGATTATTTTCTACCTGCAGGCAGCAAGGTTTTTATTTGTTGGCTTTATAGGCTATTTTTACATAATTGTCAATGGCAGAAGTTACTTTTTAGGTTAATCATTTTCATTTGGATAGAATTTTGTTTAATAACATGACAATGATTTAGAGATACGAAGACATTATTATAAATAAAATGAAACTGTTCCACGAAAATGTACATATGAAAACCATAGCTGGCATGCAGATCAGTAGAAATGGTAAGATACATTTGTATTCCACATGAGAAAGTTTGCTAACTCCTCGTACAGCCCATTTACCGGCAACTTCAGGAGAATAATGGCAGAATCTGTAAAAGCCAGTAGGAGCGGGAGGAGGATAGTCTGGTCAGGTTAAGGTTCTTTCTTCTGGCTATCTTGATCTCTGGCTCCCTCAAGTCATGTGTCTTACTTCTTATTTCATCAAACAGTGAGTTTAAAGCATCAGACAAGCTCAATGCATATATAGTTTGATTTTATTAAAAGCATATAGGGTGTGTCTATATATGGAAAAATACACGGTTTCAAATTTTTGAGTGGGGACAGCACTAAATAACATATACTAGGAGCACAGGTAACCAATATCTACAAACAAGAGTAATGAACAACATGAAACAGGATCACAGGGACGCAATGTGTAAACACACCCAGAAGTACTAGCTAGGAATATAAAGGCAGTATTCCGTGTAAATTACTGTAACGTCCATAGAAGTTTCCATTAAATGTGCAACCAAAACGGTAGGAGCAATCTGCTGCAGGCAATTCATACATTTGTCAAATTGAGTAAATCCTACTACTACTGGAATTTTCACCATATTACTTTCACCTATCCAAGCCTTCAGATCTCCACAAGCGCATAGGGTAGGGTGAGGGTAGGGTGAGGGGGCTACGGGTTGTTTTTGGGACTATGAAATGCTCTAGACTGCGCCAGTTGCTCACCACTCATCAGCAGCCTGTCTTCGAACGTGGCTCTGTAGGCTCCCGCCGGCGTTGACAGGGCCTTCTTAATTTGACCTCTGACCCCACTGACAGTTCGGATGGAAGCCCCTTCGAATTTCGCCACCTCCAGCACGGTGTTGAACATCCCCTGGGAACAAAACAGAAGTGTAAAGCTCACGTTTTTCTGAATTGTTTGGGGTGGACCTTAGTCTCATTCATACTCAGAGTAGTAGGGCTGAACTGACTTTATATTCACACAACTTATAAGGACATAAACATAAGGTTCACATACCAAATTTCATATCCCCATGTTCATCGGTTCCGTTCTTATCACACCAGGGCTATAAGGGCCATGTAGTGTGGTCGACTTTGAGTGCAGCAACTAATCATTCTCAAATTCATTAGATAGTTTGTGACTTTGTCAGCTAACCCATGTGCACACATCAATGGGGCAAAAGCTTGAGTTGTGATTCTGGATGGCCAGATAGCTACCAACAATGTCAAGAAACTGCTATGTGGGGAATCGTAAGTGACTCGTTTCAGCTAGTTTAATCTTGTTCTTGATACCATGTATTGTTTTGAGGTGTTTAGACTGACTTCAAGTCAACACTAAAATGGCTCAAATTGACTAGCTATCTAAACAACAACTGTAACAATGTTTTTGAGAGACTAAACATTGGAGAAGAAATATAGTTTACATGTTGTCGACAATCTAAGCCAGCCCAGTCTGTTTTGCCCCATAGCAGCGCATGTGTCAGTTTTGTTGCTAAACAACCAACACGTCTATATACCAAATCTGGAGTCAATCGGATTTCTGGTTCATAAGAAAAAAAAGTAAAGTAAAGTATTTTTAGCATTAGCATATGTGCTAACGTGTGTCTATTGGTACAGTACAGCCATATGAATGCAGCAACAACAACAAAAAATGTAACCCATTGAAGACTGATGTAATGAGTCGAAATACAAAATCTGGAGTGAATCTGATGGTTCATGAGGAGAAGATGATTGCAGGGGATTAAGAAGTAGCGTTACATATGCAAATAATAAGTCAATAGTTTCCTTGTTTTTTGAGATATCAATACCAAATACAGTGCGTTTCATCTTAGGGAAGTCCGTGATAGCGATTACATGTTTCAAATTGATAGGCCACTGCGGAGTGGATTTACAGTGGCTAAAATGGACACGTAAAATCTGGTTCATGACAATTTAAAAAATAAGTATATTTTTTAGCATATTAGTGCTATTATGCATCTACTGGTGTAGTGTGGCCATCTTTGAATGCATCAACGTTATTTTCACTTTCTTTAGGGACTATTGTGATCGGTCCAAAGACCACATTTGGAGTGAATCTGACTTAGTCCATTAACTTTTTTAACAATCTTAATTGTTAAATGAGATCTTAAAAACATAAGGAAACTAAATTCCAAATTGAACATGGTTCATCATGGTAATGACCATAAAAAGTTTAAAGTATTTCCTAATTGATCAATAACCCAGCCATTTCTTGACCAATCCCTTAGCTTTTCTCAAACTAAGTTAAGAGATACCATGGGCATACATCATTTGGTGTTATTTGGATTTATGGTTATTGAGAATACGTTTTTCCAAAATGTCCAAGATGAAGGGATATCTATCCCGACAGACCTTATGGGTCCTTGAGGCAAATTTGTTCAACTTGAGGAAAGACAACAACCGTTTCAAGTCTCTAGGTCAAACAGTGTGATGGAGGTCAATCGTGCCATTCTTTTTGACCAAGTTACTCATGGCCTCTAGTTTCTCTGTGCCAAATTAGATGAAAAAAATCAAGTTATTTGACCATGTCAAGGAAAAAAATATAATAAGAAGTCATAGAACAATAGGTTTCACAGCTTTGCTGTGAACCAATAATTAGATATTAATACATTCATAAATCATTACTTACACACAGTTGGTCCAGTGTTAGATTATTTCTGTTATCCTGTTCTACAACAGAATAACAAATGTCTACCACAAAGTAAATATATTGTAGCTGAACTATGGTATGTCAGTAGTGCTATGAGGTGCATCCTACCTTGATGAAGGATGTGTTCTTTTAGATCTTGTATGGGTAGCCAATCAGCTTGAGCTCCAAGTCAAGGACAACTCCTGTAGCTGCGATGCGGAAACTGGTCTGTAAGAGAACAGAAAACTTAAAAAGATCCTACTAGAAGTAACCCATACTGTGTACGGTAGGTTACTCTGGACAAATGCAAATGAGCCATCTTTGGTGTAATACGTATACGTACGTATTGAGCCATCTTTGGTGTAATACGTGTACGTACGTATTGAGCCATCTTTGGTGTAATACGTGTACGTACGTATTGAGCCATCTTTGGTGTAATACGTGTACGTACGTATTGAGCCATCTTTGGTGTAATATGTGTACGTACGTATTGAGCCATCTTTGGTGTAATATGTGTACGTACGTATTGTGCTAATAATGACAAATAAATGAATATGGAAAACAGACTGAACAAGGTTTTCTTGTAGGATTTTGCCTGTGCTTAGCTCTAAGTTAATTGTTTTATCTGGAAATACTCCAGTCCTTAACAATGACAGGCATACAACACAGCATGATTCTGTCACCACCATACTTTTAAATGTGATGAATTGCTTTGCCACATTTTTTTGCAGTATTACTTAAGTGCCTATTTGCAAACAGGATGCATGTTTTGGAGAAAAAAATATATATTCTGTATAGGCTTCCTTTATTTTCACTCGGTCATTTAGTTTAGTAATGTGGAGTAACTACAATGTTGTTGATCCAGCCTCAGTTCTCATATCCCAACCATTACTCTGTTTCAAAATCACCATTGGGCTCATGATGAAATCCCTGAGCAGTTTCCTTCCTCTCCTGCAACTGAGTTAGGAGGACACCTGTATATTTGTAGTGACTGGGTGTATTGATACACCATCCAAATGATAATTAATAACTTCACCAGGCTCAAAGGGATATTTAGCATCTGCTTTTTTTTTTATACACAAATCTACCAAATCGCCATCCTTCATTCCGAGGCATTGAAAAACATCCGTTCTTTGTGGTTCAATCTGTGCTTGAAATTCACTACTTGATTAAGGTACTTTAAAGATAATTGTATGTGTGGGGTATAGAGATTGGGTAGTCATTCAAAAATCATGTTAACCCATGCAATTAATGAGATTTGTTGTTACGCATGTTTTTACTCCTGAACTTATTTAGGCTTGTCATAAAAGGATTTGAATACTTATTGACTCAAAACATTTCAGCTACAAAGATTCCACTTTGACATTATGGGGTATTGTGTGTAGATCAATGACAAATCTAAATTTGATCAATTTTAAATTCAGGCTGTAACAACAAAATGTGGAAAAAGTTCAAGTGTGAATACTTTGAAGGCACTGTACATGTAAACAGGGCTGAAAAGTGACTGGTAGCAAGAATATATAAATACTTATGGTAATATACATGTAAACAAGAGTAATAGTAACCGGTAGCAGGATAAAATAGATAGATAAAAGGTAGTGGCAATCAATGAACAGCAGCGTGAAGCAGTTTAGTCATTTAACAGTCTGATATAGAAGCTTTTTAAGAAGTCTGTTGGTCTGAGCCTTGATTCACCGATACTGTCTGCCGGACGTGAGCACGGAGAACAGTCCATGTCTCGGGTGATTGGAGTCTTTGGCAATTTTTCAGGCCTTTCTCAGACACTGCCAGGCATGCATGTCCTCCCAGTGATGCGCTGGGCCTGCCGCACCACCCACTGTAGGGCCTTCCGGTCAAGGGCGGTGCAGTTGCTATACCAGAGTGATACAACCAGTCAGGATGTTCTCCATGGAGCAGCTGTAAAAGTTAAGAATCTGAGGGGCCCTGCAAAATCATTTCAGCCTCCTGAGGGAGAAGAGGCAATGCCGTTCATTCTCTATGACTGTGCTGGTGTGAGAGGACCAAGTTAAGTCCTCAGTGATGTGAATACTGAGCTCTTGACCCTTTACTTGTCAATGTGGATCTGCACTCACCCCTCCTTCCTGAAGTTCACGATCAGATCCTTGGTCTTGCTGACGTTGAGGTTTATGTCCTGGTCTCACACGGACAAGTCTCTGACCACCTCCCTGTAGGCTGTCTCATCGCCTCGTTGCAGAGGGGGGTGTTCAGTTCCAAGGTCCTGAGCTTGGAGGGCACTATGGTGTTGAACGCTGAGCTGTAGTCAATGAACAATGTCCTCACATAGTGTGCATTCCTTTTTTCTAGGTGGGAAAGAGCCAAATGGAGTGCAATTGACATTGCGTTGTCAGTGGATCTGTTGGGGCACTATGCAAATTGTAACTATGCAAATTGTAATGGGTCCAGGGTGTCTGGGATGATTGAGTTAATGTGTCCTCTGGATTAGTAGGGTCCCTCGAGAAGGGCTCTGTGTTGTTGAAGCCTGTATAAAATGCATTGAGTTTGTCTTGTAGAGAGGCATCGTTGGGCAGATCACGGCTAGGGATTCCTTTGTGGTCCGTAATGCACTGATGTCATACAAGCCAATCACACTCCACATTCCCATATTATAAAACTCATGTAATTTACATTACCAACGTTAATGATCATCATGTTTGATGTAGTTACAAGAATGACAAGGCATCAATACCATGAGTTGTTTGGAACAGAATGAGCCTGTTTGTCGTATTGTGAAGAAAATTTGCAGCAGAACACGCACCCAACTCCATTATACTCACCAAAATGACTGTTTCTTGTGAAAGCCTAACACTGAGATTGTATTTTAGCTAGTCATTTTGACAATAGAATAAGCTTTTAAATGATGCCCAGCAGACTCAGATTGGGATTTATAATGGACCGTTTTTGGATTGCGTAAACAGTAATTGTGTGATGGTTAGGATGCAAGGCTGTGTTCCAAACAAAAACCTACAAGTGTGCTTACTTCACTTCCTCAACAGCACAGCTAGGAGAGCTCAAAAAAGCACCTAATAGTTTAAGGCTCTTTCCTTGAGTAATGAAAGTGCATTGAAATTACATAGGAACTGTGCACACTTTGGAGAGGTGTGTAGACACCAGTTACACCTCGTCATTGTTTTGACTAAACAGTGTATTCAGACCCATTGACTTTTTCCACATTTTGTGACATTACAGCCTTATTATAAAATTGATTAAATAAAACATTTCTCAATCTACACACTAACCCATAATGACAAAGTGAACAGGTAATCAGAAATGTTTGCAAATGTATAAAAAATAAAACAATACCTTAAGTATTCAGACCGTTTGCTATGAGACTCGAAATTGAGTTCAGGTGCATCCTGTTTCCATTGATCATCCTTGAGATGTTTTTCCAACTTGATTGGAGTCAACCTGTGGTAAATTCAATTGATTGGAAATGATTTGGAAAGGCAGACACCTGTCTATATAAGGTCAAATCAAATCAAATTGTATTTGTCACATACACATGGTTAGCAGGTCCCACAGTTGACAGTGCATGTCAGAGCAAAAACCAAGCCATTAGGTCGACGGGAATGGCCCATAGAGCCCAGAGACAGGATTGTGTCCAGGCACAAATCTGGAGAAGAGTACCAACAAATACAGTGGCCTCCATCATTCTTAAACGGAAGAAGTTTGGAACCACCAAGACTCTTCCTAGATCTGGCCGCCTGGTCAAACTGATCAATCGGGGGAGAAGGGCTTTGGTCAGGGAGATGACGGGACCGGTGAACCCGATGGTTACTCTGACAGAGCTCCAGAGTTCCTCAGTGGTGATGGGAGAACCTTCCAGAAGGACAACCATCTCTGCAGCACTCCACCAATCAGGCCACTCCTTAGTAAAAGGCACATGACAGCCGTTTGGACTCTGACCATGAGAATAAAGATTCTCTGGTCTGATGAAACCAACTCTTTGGCCTGAATGCCAAGAGTCACGTCTGGAGGAAACCTGGCACCATCCCCAAGGTGAAGCATGGTGGTGGCAGCATCATGCTGTGGGGATGTTATTCAGTGGCAGGGACTGAAAGACTAGTCAGGAATGAGGAAAATATTAATGGAGCAAAGTACAGAGAGATCCTTGATGAAAACCTGCTCCAGAGCACTCAGGATGTCAGACTGGGGTGAAGATTCACTTTCCAACGGGACAACGACCCTAAGCACACAGCCAAGACAATGCAGGAGTGGTTTGTCTCTGAATATCCTTGAGTGGCCCAGATCGAACATCTATGGAGAAACCTGAAAATAGCTGTGCAGCAACGCTCCACATCCAACCTGACAGTGCTTGAGAGGATCTGCAGAGAAGGGAAAAAACTCCCCAAATACAGGTGTGCCAAGCTTGTAGCGTCATACAGAAGAAGACGTGAGGCTGTAATCGCTGCTAAAGGTGCTTTAACAAACTACTGAGTAAAGGGTCTGAATACTTAAGTAAATGTGTCATTTCATGTATTTTTGTTAAATGTCTAAAAAAGCTTTTTCTTTTGTCATTATGGGGTATTGTGTGTAGATTGATGGGCATTTTACATAGTAATATGTGGAAAAAGTCAAAGGGTCCGAATACTTTTCGAATGCACTGTATGTGGCTGATTGGGTTATTATGTTTCTGAATGTATGCAGTATTTTCAGATTTCATTATCAACAAATGCTGCAAAAAGTACAGTACATGTAACATGCAGAGAGTATTGATGGGTTCTGACTTCTAAACTTGAAAATAGAAATATCCTTAACCGTATCACAAGGAGAGAGGGGAATGTAGAACGTTTACATTCTATCAGGATATGTTATTGTTAGTCATCAGGGATCCTACGGGAGGAGAAGAACCACGGTCTGGTACGACTCAACATGTTAGCCGTGAGTTGGGGAGGAGTGAGGAATTTGGGCGGAGGTCAGGTTAGATGAAGTGAGGAAGAACCTATCACCAATCTTCTGGTTAGCAACAGAGGTGTATTGGTTGTTCATATGTGTAAGGAGGGACTCAGCATAGCAGAAAGGGTTATATACCAGTGAGATGTGAATGTTATTTGTCTTATACAGCTGTATGATCCAGTGGGTGAATAAACTAGGTTTGAGCTTTACTATGTGTCCGTTAATATTTTTTACTCTGTTTATTTAGAACCTAGCAGTATCAACAATGTAATGTTGGGATTCAGTCTTGTGTCAGGTAACTGTTGTCCTCACCTTTGGTCTAATAAATGCCACAATCTCCAACGTGTTCCCTTTCAATTTCTACCATGGTTATGCAATATGCATATTATATTTCTGCTGTAAGAAACATTTCAATTTAAACCTATACATATAGCCCAATTCCCACAAGTGTAAAAGGATTACATGTCATTATTTCCTTCGTGGCCTGCCTCTGTGATTCTTACCTTAGTTCCTGCGACTGACTGCACAGCCAGGAAGCCAGTGCCCTGAGGTGTGATGGGACCTGGGAACACAGCAGAGAAGGACAAGGTTCATATTTTATTCATTATTTGACCTATATTCTAACACGTAAGTTAATTTAGGATCCATGTCATTCTGACCAGGGGGGCATGTCATTTAGTAAGTTTACTGAAATAACTTAATATTTCTGACTTCATAGAGATATGTAGTTCTATAGGCATGGTATAACCAGATCGACACCGTCAACATTTTACAACTTGTCTTCTTTAAGGAACCAGATAATCAAGAGCTATATCTGAATGTGCATCAAATTTAGCTGGTTAATGTAGTGATCCTGCTATGTGATACAGCCCTCTGATGAATAGTTGCAATGGAGGAAAAAGGTGCCACCTGAATCAAATAACTAACAAATACTAAAACTACAGCCGCATTACTGCTCTCACCCCAGAATGGTGGCACCACAGCGCATGTGCCGCGGTGTGTACTTGAGCAGGCGGTGGCGCCCGTTGTGGTCCTCGATGTGGTACAGGGGGATGGTCTGGAAGCGACGCCAGCCCAGGGACAGGATGAGAGGGTCGCGTGTTTTCAGGATCCGGCTGTGCCATCGATGTTTCTTTAACCGCATCTGGGACAAGAGAAAGAACACCTTGAGGCACTTGGAAAAGTTCTATACAAATTACTCATTATCAATTAGTCTCAATATCACTTTCGGTGTTTTGAGGAATTGTTTAATGCCATTTGTTTTGATCTTAATTTATATCGGACAGACACAAATAAAACTTCTTTTTTTTTTAATCAATCATATAAAGCAACAATGGGATGGATGTGTTGCATCATATTGCTTTCTGACAAATTATGAACATAGGCAAGTTCAGTATGCATGACGAAGCATGGTTCTTGGCCCATTACTTAGGCCTAGTCTGTTAAGCAGTTTAGCTGACCCCCAGAAATCTGAGGGGATTTACATTACTATTCAACAAACATAACCTTCCATTACATTTAGTGCTCTCAAAAGGACTGTATCACCCATTGCAGGGTTGGGGTCAATTCCATTTAAATTCAGAAGATAAAATAAAAAGAGTTGGAAACAAGGGATGTGCCCGAAATGCACCCTATTCTAGGGATGAGAATTTTTTTATAAAAAAATAAAAAAATCTTGATTCAAATATCATGACATTTCTTCAGATATCCGAATGGTCAAAATACATGTAAACTTAAAAAATAAAAAAGTAAACATTGTTTCAACTTGGGAACTGGCTTGCTGCATGACTTAGGTGCCGCTTGATTGCAGCAGTGTGATGGGCAGGGGCCGGTGAGTTTTACATGGGAGGGAGAGAGTGGCTATACAGACTGGCGCTAGTTAGATAAACTTGTAGATTGTCATCTATCATACCACCTGGTAGTGCCTGTCTTGACTGAATCAAATCGATGTAAAGAAGCTAGCTAAGATAGTCACCGTGGTTTCAGAAAATATTCATACCCCTTGACTTATCCCCCCAAACAAATTCTGCCTGAATTTAGCCCAGGTGCATCCTTTGATCATACTTGAGATATCACTACAACTTGGAGTCCACCTGTGGCCAATTGAATTGTTTGGACATGATTTAGAAAGAACCACACCTGTCTATATAAAAGGTCCCACAGTTGACAGTGCATGTCAGAGCAGAAGCTATACCATGACGTCCAAGGAACTCTCCGTAGAGCTCCGTGATAAACTCAGAAAAAAAAAAAAACGTCCTCTCACTGTCAACTGCATTTATTTTCAGCAAACTTAACATGTGTAAATATTTGCATGAACTTAACAAGATTCATAAACTGAACAAGTTCCACAGACATGTGACTAACAGAAATGGAATGTGTCCCTGAACAGAGGGGGTCAAAATCAGAATTAACACTCAGTATCTGGTGTGGCGACCAGCTGCATTAAGTACTGCAGTGAATCTCCTCCTCATGGACTGCACCAGATTTGCCAGTTCTTGCTGTGAGATGATACCCTACTCTTCCACCAAAGGCACCTGCAAGTTCCCGGACATTTCTTGGGGGAATGGCCCTAGCCCTCTCATCCAACAGGTCCCAGACATGGTCAATGGGATTGAGATCCGGGCTCTTTGCTGGCCATGGCAGAATATTGACATTCCTGTCTTGCAGGAAATCACGCACTGAACGAGCAGTATGGCTGGTGGCATTGTCATGCTGGAGGGTCATGTCAGGATGAGCCTGCAGGAAGGGTACCTCATGAGGGAGGAGGATGTCTTCCCTGTAACGCACAGCGTTGAGATTGCTGGCAATGACAACAAGCTCAGTCCGATGATGCTGTGACAAGATGAAGGAAAAAGGAAACCGCACACTGCTCTTGGTAGTATCACTGATCTTTAATAAGCTTATGTATCGGCCTCACAGCCTTCGTCAGAGCTTTTGTGAGTTTCTTAAAATTAGCACCCTTATGTAGACCTAGCCCTACCCACATCCATTCCACGCATGGAAAGGGGTTGGAGGCGAAGGAAAAACAAATAAGTTACCAAATATAACAATATGCATTTCATAAATATTCAAATAAAGTGTGTAAATAAGACGTATTAAACACGTCTGTAGAACCACAATTAGGACATAGCAAGTTTTCATTAATCATTGGGTACATCATACGAAAAACAGAGTCATTCAGAGTAATTCACAACATAACATACATAGGCATTTCATCATTAAGTCCTTTAGGAAATAATGTCTGGAGGGTAAAAATCTAAAAACATTCTCTTTAACTCAGAGTATTATTAATCACACCTCCCCTGCCTGATATCTTAACTTTCTCTATGCCACAAAATCTAAAAAAAGGTAGAAATGTCATGCTTTAGGTCATTAAAATGTACTGTGACTGGATAATCCCTGTCGTTTCTCCTGATTGAACTTTTATGTTCACTAATTCTCTGTTTGAGGGAGCGGGAGGTTTTACCGACATAGCAGAGCCCACGTGGACATTTAATAATGTAAATAACATGGGTGGTAGAACACGTAATGATGTCATTTATTTGGAACCGTTTTCCTGTGTGTGGGTGGCAGAAATATTCACACTTCATCATATTGTTACACTGTGCGCATCCTCTGCATTTATAGCTACCATTTGGAAGAGAGCGTAAAAGCTTTTTTACGTGACAATGTGGGGAAAAGTAAAGGGGTCTGAATGCTTTCCGAAGGCACTATATCTGGATAAGGGTATAAAACTTAAATGTGTTTAATGTTTCCAGGAGCACAGCCGCCTCCATCATTGGGAAATTGAAAAAGATATGGAAATACACTGCTTAGAGCTGGCAGTTCGACCAAACTGAACAACCAGGCAAGAAAGACCTTTGTCAGGGTGGTGAACAAGAACCTAATATAAAACTATAATTATTACAATTTATTTTTCATTTTAGTCGACAAATGTGATGAGACGAGAATTCCATGTTAGACTAAAGGACATTTAATTTGACGTGAAGCTCCTTTTCATCTTTTTTGTCCAATCAGAAGGATGCTTGCAGAATATTTTATGCCATCTTCTCATCAGCAGAATTTACATATTTCAGTTGCGCAATCTGACTGAGCTGATATATGCGGCTCTCCCACACAGCTCGTAGGTGGTCTCTTCAGCCACTCGTCAATCTTTTGAACTGATGCGAAGCCAGGACACTTCATTTGTCACTAACGTCAACTATAAACAATGATGTTTACTCTCCCTCTTATTTCCATGTAGCTAGCTAGCTTCTTTACATCGGTGTGATGCAGTAAAGAGGCACTATCAGAAGGGGAGATCTAAAGATGCAACAACTATCAGGGGTTGCTAATATGACTAGGATAATGCTTTTGGCTGCTAAACAATGAAAGAAAGTTGATTTTAAAACCAATACCACAGGAGAGCGAAGTCTTTAAAATAATTACCTCCACATTTCTATAGTGGGTTTGGGGCTCCAGAGTGACGCAGTGGATTAAGGCACTGCATCTCAGTGCTAGAGGCATTACTACAGACACCCTGGTTCGAATCCAGGCTGTATCACAACCGGCCGTGATTGGTAGTCCCATGGGGTGGCGCACAATTGGCCCAGCTTGTCCGGGTTTGGCTGTTGTAGGCCATCATTGTAAATAAGAATTTGTTCTTAACTGACTTGCCTAGTTAATTAAAGGATAAATATTTTTTCTCAATGTTTTGGCGATACGCGACTTTGAAGCAAAGTACTTAATAAAACAAGGTTTCAAACAATTAAGGAACAGAAAAAATTTGGTGACGCTAATGATGGGCCTAACCATCTTCTGGTAGATGGAAAGGTTTTCCCAAAAACCTTCAATTAAATGTTAACTAGCTACAAAGTAGCCTATGCCTACCCGGCAGAATTATATCAATCCAGTGGCCATTTGTTATGCAAACTCCATCTCATGTGCAATACAGAAACACAGCTAACTGAACAGTGCTAGATGCCTGCAGTTGAATTAATTAATTACTACACTCAAAATGTAACATTTCTTAGATTTTTCCCCAGACCTCAAAAGTGGTCTCCTGATATGGTTTAAGCATTGTTGTGGACTTAAAACATTCTGTTTAAAAGAAAGTGTGAGAGCGAGTTTAGGCCTATGTACCCACTTCTCCAGGCACCACTACATCACTGATTTACGGCCAATACTATTCCCACTGTACATAAACGATATTGGTTCCTTAGTCAAAAACTATAAACTACACTTATGCTGGTGACATTGTGCTGTACTCTGCCTCCTCTTTGAACCAGGCTATAGCTGATCTGAAGACTGCTTTAAAATGTCATACAAAAGACACTTGTTGACCACGAACTGGTACTGAATGCAGATAAAACAAAGTATATTCTGTTCTCCGGAGCTCAGCCATATCTGCACGCTGAATGGAGCAAGTCCACTCATAAATACCTTGGCATTTGGATCGATGACAAGTAGTAATTTAAAACATGTAGATGAGCTAACGAAGAAACAGAATTAAGATGGGCTTCTTCTACAGAAACAGATTGTGCCTTTCGCGTGATAGAATAAATAGTTCAGTTGACTTTCCGTCACTGTGATCTGTATCAGGAAGTAGACTGGCCATCATTGGCAACGCAGAGAACATGGCCTTCTCTTAATTTATAAAGCGCAGAAACTACCATACTACATCGCTCCTGACCTACAGAAGTACAAATACCTTACTCGCTCACAGTAATTCTTGAAATCCCTGTTCTCATTACTGATTTAGGTAAAACAGCCTTTCGTTTTTACGTGCCACATACATGGAACACATTTCAGAATACCCTACAATTGGACGCACCATTGCCTTTCAGACATTTCAGGGTATTGGTAAATGACCTTTTTACAGAGGAATGCATGCGTTTTTCAAAATAGATTTTTGTATGTTTCATGCTCCCGTCTTGGATTGTTATAATTGTGTCAGGCATTTGTGTGACTCAGGGCTCCCTTGCAAAAGAAACATCGGTCTCAATGGGACATCCCTGTATTTAGGGTGATATTTCAGACACAGTCAAGGAGTTTGTTCTTGAACTGGAAGTCCAATTCACTCTATTTCAATTTAAATTAAATAGAGCCTGACTCGTTAACCCTTCACTTACCTGCGGGTAGCCTACATTCCCCTCGCTGGCACCTAGAGCTCCGAGGATGATGGGATAGTGGGGGTCAAAGTTGGAGACAAACTCGCAGGGCAGGGAGGGGGATCTCCAGACGGACATACATGCCAGGCCGGAAGCCCTCGTACTGGACCCGTGTCTCGTCATCCACGTCCTCAAACTCAGCTAGGTTCAGCTAGGAAGAGGAAAGGTTTAGAGATTGTGGTGAAATGAAAGGCTCAGTGGGTTAGAACATGGTGCTGTCAACATCAGGGTTGTTGGTTTGAATCCCACACGGGCCACATACTGAATATACTTTGTGTGAGTGCCAAGGTTGACAGTCCTGTAAGTGGATAAAAAAATTTAAAAAGCATGCACAATTTTGTTTTGCGTTTTAAGACCGATTTTCCCTCATTGTGCCTGATGAACATGACCCAATGTCTGATCGGAATACCACGGACAACTTAGGTTTCCTTTTGGGCATAATAAGATGTTACCTTGACCCCACTTCAATAATTTCCAAATGTATCCTTCCTTGTTTCTTAGACGTAAGCACAGATCTGTTGGTTGGGTAGGTGCAAGTAAGTTTACCACCCTGTTCACTCCCCAATCCAATCAATTCAGATCTGTGATTACATGCAGTGGTTGAGTGGTAACACTCCAGCCATGTCACATATGCGAAGCTCCCCACTGGAGACAATACCTTGCATCCAATGTTCCCTCTAAGCTGTGTGCGCGCGCAGCCGTGCAGAAGAAATATGAGAGCACAGAAGCTTGAGGTTGAACGTCACTCAACTTTCTACAGTTTTCCTCTTTAGTTATTAACACTACAACGTTTCACTCTACTGTGGCAATTGTGAACGCATCAACGCAATACTAGCCACTTTCAATGTAATGTACCGAAAACAGAACTAACTGCAAGATTCCGTATGCAAAACTAAATATGCAAGAGATTTTCTTGGAGTAGGATTCTATTGCATTGTCAGGCATGACTCCGCAGTATTCTACACGGACCAGTGCGCCATAACCAATCAGAGCTGCAGTAGGCCTATATGCAAATAGCCATTGCCATATGGATGTGTCATTCACTTTCAACTGTACTGTGTTTAGGCTACAGTATGAGCGGTCTTGAGTAGATGCGCTTGTTTTGAGATCAAAGTGAGAGCTGCATGTTGCCACGTGTTCACAGTTGTTCATATTCTTGGCTACTTAGTGACTTATTAGCCCTGGTATAGCTCATTTATAGTCAACAATGGGGGAGTGGTTGCTTCCAACAAGAGCACAAAATGTGTACATTTCTAGCCATCTTTGAAAAGCAAGTCAGGTACTGAGCTTTTTAATCTCTTAAAGGGGAAGTGTTGGATTTTGAGACGGTCTTGAATAAGTAGCCAATAAGCAGAGTGTAGCATAATTTGTCTGATTCTCTGTAATAATGGTATGGGAATAATAATGAATTTGTGGTTTCTTGCATAAAAGAACATTTTTCAGTCACCTCCTTGGATAAACAGGTTAACTTCAAGCCTGCATGTAAAAAAATATATATATACAGTTGAAGTCGGAAGTTTACATACACTTAGGTTGGAGTCATTAACTTGTTTTCTCCACAAATTTCTTGTTAACAGTTTTGGCAGGTCGGTTAGGACATCTACTTTGTGCATGACACAAGTCTAATGAAATGTAGGCATTGAACACCACATATTGGCTGCTACTGCAGTCTGAATGATAGAACAGCTATTTCCATGCAAAAATGTTATCCATTGTTTTTGTATGGCCTACATTATGATCAAATAGCCACAGTAGGCTACTTGGCCACTGTTAAAACAAACTTAAAGCGAGTACAGCCTGAGTGTGCACAGTAAACGTGCACTGGAAGTTCACAAATTAAAGTTTGCGCTCAGCAGACCTGAAATTTGCTCAGTGACTACATTTTTTTAGGGAACATTGCCTGCATCCACCCTTCCCACTGTTTCTTCCACCTGACTGTAACCCCCACTCATTTCATAACTGTCTAAATGAAGTGTCAAAATACCTACACAAAACATTTTTTTTTTTTTTTTAAATCTGTGATTACATCAAGGACAAAGGAGGCATTTCTGAAGTACTCAAACAGGGCAAGAGACTTCTGTCTCCTGTCATATCAAACGTTTACCTATGACCCCATAACCCCTCACCTCTGCCTGTTTTTGCATCTCCTCCTTGAAGTCGTCAAAGTAGGTGGCGTCTCAGTCGTCGTACTCCGTGTCGAAACGCTCCTTCAGCCGCCGTTTCTTCTCCAAACGCTTGTTCTTCTGGGTCTCGTCGTCCACCATCATCAGCTTCTCCTCCTCTTCATCATCATCATCACTTTCTTCCTTGGCTTGGTCCTTCTGCTTGCCAGCTTTCCCCTTGTGCACTGCCCCTGTCTCCAAGTCCTCAAAGTCGCCATACAGCTCCTCTAAAAGAGAAAAGAGGAGCGAGTTAGCAAGGGGGTGATAATGAACAGTGGACTTCTGATATACAGTACATAGCTCTGATGGATTGGGACTACCCTGTTGGGAATATGAGCCCATATCCGGAGCACATGAAAGTAATTTGAATTGGGGAAGATGAATTTCAACTGCTCTCTGCTTACCCTATTTGATGTGAACACAGGAGTCGACCTTTACAGATTGAATTTAAAATGGGACAGACTGCAGTTATAACGCACTTAAGGATAAGACCAAGAAAGTCATGAAAACAATCCCAACATTATTGAGCAACAACCCCTTACCATCCTCTTTCAGCAATGTAGCAGCATCTTGATCGTCTTCCCATTTCCCCGTCACAAAACAGTCCCGTATCGAGTCCAGCATCTGAGGAAACAATATTTATGTCAATTAGAAAAAATGTAAATTTAATTCATCTCTTGAATTGATGGAAACTAAATTATATTGACCCCAACCCAGTTAAGAATATGAAATGTATGGATGCCTCCATCCATAGCACCTTCTAACGTCTTACTTAATGCCTTTCTTCCAACTGTAGGTCTTTCCACACTTCAAAATGTCCAGTGCCAAATAAGGTGTGCTAGTGCTGGGTTAAAACAAAAATGTGCAACCCTTGGGGTCCCAGAGGAAGATAAACCCTGTAGTAAAACAGATGGGACAAAGGAAAGGGGCGCTACAATATGGTTTTGTAGATTTCTTTTACCTCTTCCAGGTCCCAATTGCGAGCGGCATCGGGGTCAAAACGGGAGCAGTCCACACCATCCGCACGATGCTTCTTGCCCTTCTCGGTGCGGCTGACTCGAAACAGCCCTCCCAGCTCCTCTTCATCCTCCTCCCCATCACGATCATCCTCTGCCACTGAAGGAGACAAGCGTAGTCAGTCAAAAATCAAGGCTAGGCACAAACAGAAGCAAATGGGGCAAAATAGTCCAATAACAAATGCTCATTTTCATTGCTAAACATTTTGCTAGTGTGCATTAATGAATAGACTAGTGCCCAACAAACAAGACCGCCATGACATTAGGATGAAAGGGAAAATGGCAGTAAAATTAACAGCAACAAATTATAATATTGTTACTGAAACCGAGGAGGAGACGTTACCTGTGCCGTACACCAGTTTACGCAGGTTGGGGGCGGCGCGCTGTTGCCGTAGAAACGCCTCCGACGCTTTCTGTTGCAGACCCTCCTTCCACCGCAGTGCCCCTGAGAAACATGAGGTGGGTTAGGGTCAAATTAATTATTGATTCCAACTTAAGTTCTTGTTCCATTTGGCCACTTCCCCTCCCCATCAGTATTCACAAGGCGAAAGCAATATGGCAGACCGAAGCACACATTCTGAATGTTAAATCGACCCTTAGCTCCTAGGCACTCCTGTAAATTTAATACGATTGGATAGGTCATTAGATTATCCTATCACAAGGCAAGAAACCTATCCAGTCCTGTCAGATCTACAGGAGTGCCTAGAGAGCAAGGGCTAGGTTGGTTTTGAATTCAACAGACAACTGTTGGAGTAAGGTGCATCGATCACAATATTGCTTACACCAGTGTGTGCAGGTTTTTGTTCCAGCCTGCCACTAACACACCTGATTCAAGTACTCAACTTGGTATTAAATTCAGAGCAGCATTATTGAACAAAATCTGTGGACCCTGAAGAGGTAGTATAGACAAGGGGGGGGGTCACAATTTAAATACGCTGAATAGACCGAATATTACCTGAACTTTCATAGCACAGCTCTCCTCCCTCCATCTCCTCATCTTCCTCTTCCATTTTGGAGGTGGCATTCGACTTCTTGCTTTCTTTGCCCGAGACATTGGTTTCACAGTCATCTTCTATTGAATCACTCGCATCCTCCTCTGAGCAATGACCCGAGTCTATTGGTTTGAGATCACACTTTTCCACTGCACCGTCTTCTTCATATTCTTCCCCCTCCGAATCACTTTCCTCTCCTTCACTCTCCCGCTCTCCCTTCCCCCCTTCTCCTTCCTCCTCCTCATTCATGTCCAGCTCATCGTCACTGTCTGCAAAGGCAGGTACCTCCACCACTTTCCTTTCCTCCATCTTCTGTCTCTTCACCAGAGGGATGGTCTTTATTCCTTGCTTCTCTTTTGGTTCAGTTTTGTCCTTTGCCTCTTTCTTCAAAACAGTTTCTTCTTCTTCCCCTTTGTTTCCCCCCTCATCCTCTTCTTCAGACTCTCCTTCCTCATCCCCCTCTTCGTCACTGCTACCCTCGCTGTCATCATCGTCATCATCTTCCTCTTCAGTGAAGACAGCCTTCCTCCTCTCTCTCTGTGTCTCATGGTCCCAGACACAGCTCTCCTGGGGTCCTGACGTCAGCCTGTAAGACAAGATGGAGACCAACACAAGTCAGAGGAAAACATTTATATAATTTTCTTTATTCAAGGGTCCACTTTTTATTTCATAAAATAACAAAATGGCAGCCACTTGGTTTGCTATAAAGCTGAGGATTAGGACTAGAGAAATGTAGCGACTCTCAAAATTGAAAGGAGTGACAGATTTTAGGGCTGCGACTCTTGACAATTAGTCTAACCAATTTTAACAATGAGGCAGTGTCTCAAATGATTCCATAGTGACTTTCAAAAGTAGCGCACAATCAATATATGGAATAGGGTATCATTTGAGATTTCCAAGATGTTGTTGCGCGAGCGTCACTCACCCGTTCTCCTCCGCCTCCTCCACTTCCCCGGGGGTCAGGGCAGCCGCCCCTGTGAATAGTGACACTTTGCTGGCGGCCATCTTGGCATCCAGGGTGATGTGTGTACCGATGAGGGATTGGACCAACTCTGTGGTGGGACGGACCTCCTCCTAGTGGACACGGGACAGAAATGTATGATTAAAGGAGCGTGTTACCAAAATTACATTACAAAAATCCTCTGGACATTATCTAGGTTCAGGGGAGAGGGAATTTTCAATGGCCCATGACACTTTTGGTTTAGTACACTCATTACAACAGTCTCAAGCCATTGTATATAACAGGAGTCAATTATATTCAGGAGGACTTCCATATCACATCTATCAACTATCTGACTTTGACCAATAAAAATACATTATTTATTTTTTGTTAAATGTTTCAAAGTATTTTCCTTTTTTGAGTCTTACTGAACATGGCCCAGGGGTTGGAACTGACCTGTTCTTGACTGACGTGGCCGCCGGGCAGGTCGATGTACACTGCGTCCTTATCGTACACGACCCCCGCCATGGGAGCGTAGAGCAGCCGCTCCTTCTCGTTCAGCGCCCTCTTCTTCTGCGCTTCAGGCAGAGCGCAGGGGTCTGGCAGGAAACTGATGTCTGCCACCGCAAAGTCACCCACGCCTGCAGAGGGTGCCATCACGTGTTAGGTTTCAAACCAAATTGCCCAATGTTAAGACAATATAGCTTTCAGAATCAATGTTTTCAAAACCCTACTTTTGTACAACTGTGTAGGAGTGAAACATTTCCCAAACACACCACCGCAGTAACCACATGCTGTTTATTTACTAAATACATAGGTGAATGTGAATAGTGCATCTCAATATGTACTAGCTTTGAGAGTATTGATGCAGTATTTAATTAATCGCTTCTCTACAAGTTAGCGTTCATCAAAAGGGCTCAGATTCTTATTTGCTCTTAACCCAAATGAGCATACATACCAGGGATATGGACCTGGCCTTTATTCTTCAAGTATGTCCCCCTCAGGTAGCCATAGAGAGATACAGTACGATCACACTTGGGGTCCACCCTCACCATCTCAGGGTCCGTCAAATCCTCCATGCTGTGTAGATGGCGAGTGTGATCGAGGAACAGTGAAGGGGTACAGTTCAACAAGAACATTTGAAAACGGAAGCAGGGTGCTAGCTAGGATCCATCGCTCACAGGCACGCAAGTGTGCACAACGCACGCACACACACGCACAAACCATACACATTATTTCTATTAGAAAACAGCTCTGTTACACACAACCATACATGGCACCATTCAACAGCAGCATAGCATTTACAAAACAATAATAGCAACATACAGTACACACCACTTGCCCAAAGCTCGGGTACTGCTTCTCCCTGGTAGTTAATTGGTTTGATCCATGTCACTTTCCCTACTCTGAATCAGTTCTGGCTACGTTCCATTACAAGCACATTGCTCTAAAAGGTCTGGACACTCACCGGTCGGCCACGACGTAGGGATGAGATTGCTGCCACACCAGCGGGCGGAACTTCATGACGGAGATGAAGCGGCCCAGGTTCTTGACCTCCTGGGTCTGGTACTCTCCGTACACCATACCGGACAGGTAGAAGAGTTTGGCACCCTGTGGAATCAAAGAGGGGACGTGGAACACTGTTCAGGAAACTTGTGTTGGATTAGGTTCCGTATGTCTTGTTTATGAGATTGTTAGCCTTTATAACTATAACACATAACACATTTACAAGCTCTGACAGATAGTGTGCACTTTTTTAAACGTCTTATCAAGACAAGCCTATGAAAATCACAAGTCAACTTGTCACTTCGATAGCACAAGAGAAAAAAGCTGAGTTGCAGGATGTATGAAGGGGACGTGCAGGGTTGGCACAGACTGGCCAACTCCGCTAATTTACCTCCAAGGTTTATCTAACACATCAGAAATATCTCAGCTCTTGCAAAGAAATTAAATATGAAATGTACTAGCTATAGATTGTGTATATATAGATTGTATATATTTAGTTACAGTATGGTGTTCAGTTGTTGTTTCTTTTGGTATTATCCATGCTCAGTACCGTTTGAATATATTTGTGGAAAACAAGTCAAATACTTCACAAAAAAACCTGTCAAACCAACTCCATCATCAAGTTTGCTGACGACACGACGGTGATAGGGCTGATCACCGACAATGACGAGAAAGCCTACAGATAGGTGGTTAGAGCCCTGGCAGAGTTGTGCCAGGACAATAAACTCTCTCTCAACCTCAGAAAAAACAAGGAGGTGATCGTAGACTACAGGACGGCTGAAGAGGTTTGGCTTGGCCCCTCAGATCCTCAGGGACCTTTACAGGTGCACCATTGAGAGCATTCTATCTGGCTGCATCACCGCCTGGTACGGCAACTACCTGGCCTGAACCACAAGGCTCTACAGAGGGTGGTGAAGACTGCCCAGTCATGCAGGCAGCAGGACATCTACACCAGGCGGTCTCTGAGGAAGTCCAGAAGATCGCAAAGGATTCCAGCCACGGACTGCTCTCTCAGCTACCTTCCGGCAGGCGGTACCTGAGCATCAGGTCTCGGACAAACAGGTTCCGAGACGGCTTCTACCTCCAGTCCATAAGACTGTTGAGCAGCTAACCCTAAGCTGTCTACCTGCAGAGACCCATCTACCTGTACAGACCAGTCTACCTGTACTCACCTGCATTTTAAGAGACTATTTGCATGGACTCACTCAGTCTTACACACAATTGCAAATACGATTTATGGTGTGAAACCAAAGATAAAAAGTTTGACCTGGTAGACCTCAGTCCAGAAGCGATGCTTGAGCCGCTTCTTGGTCTTGCGAAGGGCCTTGTTGTTGCGGAACAAGTCCAGGTGGGTGAGCACGCCCATGATGCGCGGGAAGCCATGCACCTGGCAGATGTTGAGGAACTCAAAGGTCTCCATCTCAAAGCCGAAGTTGGCGTCAATGACAATAAAGTACTTTTTTTTTTAAGTCACGATATGCCTGATGGAAACAGCAAATTTGTCGGTAAACTTTCCAAATGTCAACAAAACAAACACTCTACACTTTTCCAGATCAGGGAGTAGCATTAGTGACTAGCATGGTGGTGGATTTTTTTAATTTTTTAAACAGTACGCCAATTTTACCTCTTATTTACGGCTCGCCATTAAAGCTACGTAAAAAGGTAATCGACTCCCTTGCAGCCTGAATGGAGGATATTTTATGTACGAGTCGGTCACCGGGGGACATGACAAGTGTATAGCCGACTGCATAGATTACAGTTGGATGCAATTGAAAAACAACCTACCGTAAAAGGAATATTAGCGCCATCTGCCGGCAGGTGGGCTACTCTCCACTCTGAAGGAGTTGAGGCAAAGCTGGTGAATAAATGATGTTTTACTCAGGTAGTTCACCATTGAAAAAAAATGGGCACAGTTCCAGTCTACTTAAGGGATGGCTCACCCATGGATACCGATCTTATCATGGAAAACTTCAGCAATGTTTCAACTACTTACTACTTTTTAGCTACTTTGCAACCATTTAGCATGTTAACCTAACTCCTAACCTTTACCCCTAGCCTAGAAGGTTGTAAGTTTAGCAAATTCGTAAGCTATAATACGAATTGTAATATATCATACGAAATGGATGGACATTCACAAATTAAATGTAACACATACACAGAATAAAAATCTAAATGCTGTGGCCAATAAAAGGCCACTCTTAAAATGTGCAGTTGTGTCACAAAACACAATGCCACAGAAGTCTCAAGTTTTAGGGGAGCATGCAATTGGCATGCTGACTGCAGCAATGTGCACCAGAGCTGTTGCCAGGTAATTGAGAATGTTAATTTCTCTACCATAAGTCACCTCCAATGACATTTTTGAGAATTTGGCAGTACGCCCAACCGGCCTCAGAACCGCAGACCACATGTGACCACGCCAGCCCTGGACCTCCACACGCGGCTCTTCACCTGCGGCATCTGAGACCAGCCACCCGGACAGCTGATGAAACAGAAGTATTTCTGTCTGTAACAAAGCCCTTTTGTGGGGTTAAAACGCATTATGATTGGCTGAGCCTGGCCTCCAAGTGGGTGGGCCTATGCTATTCCAAGCCCACCCGTGGCTGCGCCCCTGCCCAGTGTGTGAAACCATTGATTAGGGTCTAATTAAATTAAAATGGACTGATTTCCTTATATGAACTGTAACTCAGTAAAATCGTTGAAATAGTTGCATGTTGAGTTTATATTTTTGGTCAGTATACATGGAGTGTGTCGGATTTAAATACAGAATACGAAATATTCTTAGACCAGTTCTGTACTTGTCAAAGCTAATTGCAATTTATGAAGGCACGGAGAAATAAAGCCACATTACCTGCGAGATAGCTACTTCCAACGACTTGATTTCCAGTCAGTTAATGAAGTGCATTTGTTTACTTCATCTGGACAAACACAATAGTTGCAAAACAAACGTGTTTCCAACTGTCTCAGATGCGTACAGAGAATCCGGAAGTGATGGCCATTTGTATTTCCAGGCGTCTAGGAAACATCACACCAATTTAAAAGTTCCGCCATATGGTTGTAGTCTAATATCTGCAAAAATACATCTATCAATGACAAAGGAAGAGTGATTTAAAAGCCTTCTCCTAAATTAGATGCGAGTCACATGCTACTTACCGGACACATGACTCAAATTACTGCGGGTATGGTAGTCCTATTTCATTGTCAATTATGAGAGAATAAAATATCAAAACAGCAGTTCAAAGTAGGTGTTTATTTGGAATAAATTGTGATACATTATGTAAAATAAATTGTCAATGTATTATTCTACTCATATTATACACCCTTTATAGCCAGTAAATGTGTTTTTCTCAACTGACTCACCTGGTAAAATACATGTTTTAAAAATAAATAGATGAACACTATATTATAGTAGTAACGTACCTCCCTAAATAACGCAGGAGCTATGTTCATTCATGCAACAGTCCTATTGTACATGGCTAATACATTCAGGCATGCCTTAATGTTACCGAACTCATTCTGGGATTGATTATAAGTCCATCGACAATAATTAAAATGTTCATTATTTGTTTCATTGAGACCATCCCGGAACAGCACTACTTCTCACAAGAGCTAGACCTATTCAAACCTGGAATGTTGGCAACCCTTGAAGATCTAGAATATGGTAGGGGTGTTTACTGGTCCTGCCACTGGGAAGACAGTTCATGTAGTGGGGCTTCTTGCATAGCATCAAAGTGCCCAGAAGGACATGAGTACTCATCGGAGACTTCCCTGAACAGGAAACCCTGGTCTATGGGATAGGGGTTCTCAAGTCCTATGTCCCAGCAGGCTGAGTCCGGTGTGGCAGGGCAACTGGAGAACGGGTCGAAGGTGCTGCTGGCACGAACGGACTGGAGTCCGCCGTGGGCGTACTGGGGATGAAGAAGTCCAGACGGAGGTGAGTAGCGGAAGTCCTGGCCCTCCCCCTGGGAGCAGAACGGGAACTCTTGGGCAACGTTGCACCATTGAGCTTCTGGCAAAGCACCTGGAGAGATAGTGTCCAGGAACCTGTCATGTCTCACTCCCACACTGAATGAGGGACTGCTGTATCCTGCATCCCCTGGAGAGAGCGGGAAGGTGGGGGGACAAGATGAGGGACCGTAGAAGCAGTCCTCCTCGTGCATCTGGCTGTGGCTCAGCGCCTGGTCATAAGAGACTTCCTCTATGTCGACCTGGTGGGTCACATCTTTGATCCCATGGAGGAGTTTGGAGAAAGACTGTGTAGGTAGAAAAGGACTGGGGATAGGGTGAGCTGACTCTGGCTGAGGGGAGACTTTGTGGTCCCTGTGCTTCATTGTTCTGGCTCTCCTGTTCTGAAACCACACCTGCAACAGATAGGGATAGCTAGATGAGAATGTGCTTTTTACAACGTAATTGAATGGGAAAGGTGTGTGCAACCACTTACCTGAATGCGGGATTCTGTTAGGCCAGTGGCTTGGGATAGGCACTCCCTCACGGCAATACTTGGGTAGGGATCAACATCAAAATCCACCCGCAGAAGCTTCAGGTGCTCTTTGGTGAAGATAGTTATCTTCCTATGCCCCATGGTCCTAGCACCCGTCTGTGCGGCATTGTCTTGACCTGCAGAACAGTACCAATGTTACTGACATTGATTTAGATATTGTATTTTGAATAATAGAACAAAACGGCCACTACAGCTCTAAATACCTCTGGCATCCAAATGATTACATCAAGACGGGAGCCAATGGAAATGGGACAAAGGGAAGTGTATCAGGGAGGGAAATATCCTCTTCCTCACTGCCCAATCTCCTACTGGTATAGACACACGCACTTCAAACAGTACAAAGAGATAAACAAACATACAGACAAAAAGGTAAAGGATGAATGAATCACAAGTATAAGACAAACAGTGGTAAGTATCAAACATTGAAAAACATGTCAAGACAGTTAATACAGTAAATACATACAATTCACTGAGGACAGTTCACATGTTAAGAATGTAATACTACGAATAGACAGAAACACAAACACTTGGAGAGTCTGAATACTATGTCATACTATCAACAAATTATCTGTTGATAAGCAACTGGTTGCTAAGGTTACGATTAATTTAGGATAAGGGTTAAGGTTCTTGCTAGAGTTAGTAGAAATGTTACTGATAGGCTGTAGATGGATTGTAGAGCATCTACAGATGGACTAGTCTATCCAAGGACATAAATGCACGCAACAAGGCAAACCTGATTGTAACTAGACTATAAAAAATATATTAAAGAAAGTAAAAACAGCACAACTGTGATCTTAAAAGTAAAAAGGCTAAATCCAGAAGCCCAAAATCCATAGATTTTTATCCTCACCAAAGCTGCAGTCCATCGAAATTTCTGTTGTTTAGCTCTGTGTCAGTTGCTCTCTAGTCTTGGTCTAAGTCCTCAGTCTCTGTGACTGAATAACTTGTGGATCTAAGATATGTTTCTTGCTATAGATCTCTGACACTGGAGCTCAGCAGTGCCGTTTTTATACCAAACTCTAAAGAGAAAGTTAGAATAGTGGGGTGTGGTGTTCTCTTGGAAGACAAGACATTTTCATCTCAAGGAGGTCATTTGCAACACACTTCCCCCCTCCCCTGGCCTAATCACCTTAACCATGTGACACACATACAAAATTAACACTTACCCCACCCTCTCCTCAACACAATCATTGCATCATTAATGTTTGTTTTTTATTTCAGGTACTGTCCATACGTTTACAGCTCATTGACTTTATGAAAGAGACAATAAAACAGATTTAAACAGATAACAGGTGTGAATGGTGCCTTCTTGTTTCAAGGCAATGTAATCTTGATTTGATCATTTTGTGTGTAGCGCATGTACAGTATGCAAAGTATGGTTTGAAATATATTTGATTGAAAACAAATGAAAATAAAGTTGTGTAAAATAAAATAACCTCACCCACCGGGTGAAACAGTCATCAACGCCCAATCATGTCTGATATCGCTCTATCACCACCTCCTGGTGAGGACGAACACCCTTGGCTGTATCTACAATAAATGTTTTATTTTCTCGGAATAAAGGATTCATCCTACCGGATAAAATGTCTGTTATGTTTAACAAAAGTTCAGGAAATACTAGCGTTCAAGAACTCGCCGTCGAACCTAAAAAACACATTGAGGTAAGTATTTTGTTTGCTTGCTAGCTAGCTAGAATAACGTTAGCATGCTAATTAGCATGATAGCTAACCCACATTTGCTAATACAACAAGCAGTGTTAGTTGATGCAAACTAATCCTATACCTAAATAGATCACTAGCTAGAGCACTAAGTACCTACTTTAGCTGGCTAAAATGTGACCAGATTCGAAAACTTTCTAGCCAAAGCAATCTAACTAAACTGACAAGCTAACGTGTTAGCAAGCTAGTTAACTGTTACGGAGTCAAGTTGATAGGTATTCGACTAGCCGGACTGTTCCCCGGACTCCACGTGTAGGGATTTGTACAATGCACAAACAAGGCTATTGAACTTGACATTTGTGTCAGTCTTTATTCCTTTATCCAACATATCATACAGAAACATTAACTGGTAGTTTCTGAATCTGGGCACATTTTATCCAACTAACATTAGTCTAGCCAAATACATTTTCTCTAAACACCTGATCAAGTTAGCTAGTTAGCTAGCTAGCTAACTAATGTCAGCTTTTGAATTGTAGCTAACACCCAGTTAGCTGGCCATTTTATTCCTTGTGTTAGTTGATAAAGTTGTTCTTACCTTGCCTTCTCAATGCAATATGAAATGGTGGTCACAAACTTCCACTTAACTGTTTATAGCTTTAAAATTAGGCTCCCATGCCTTAAGTGTTCGGTGATGGTATTTATCTAGCTAAGTAACTGTCTCTTCTTTTTCTTCTTATTTCAGAGAAAGCATGTATACAATCTTAAGTATGGAGAACTGACTGCAAACACACTGAAGAGAGAACATGCCCCTAAGACTCCTTCCACCATCAAGCAGAGCACATTACTGAAGACAGTGTCACAGGAATCCATCGACAAAGATGTGGTGAAGTATGTGGTCCAAGGGCTCCAACCATTCGATGTTGTAGAACAAGAACCATAAAGAGAGTTTGTCCATTATCTGCAGCTTAACTCAAATATCTTATCAAGGCCCCCACTGCGCTTCAGGATTGAAGCCTCCAAGGAAATGAAGAAGAAGGTGACTGAGGCCATGAGAGGAGTTGACCAAATCGCCACCACTGACTGCTGGTCTGCAAGAAGCCGGAGCTTCATTGGTGTTACAGCCCACAAGATAGACCCTGACAGTCTCAACACATGCTCTGCAGCCCTGGCCTGTAAACTGTTGAGAAGATTGCACACCTTTGATGTGTTGGCAGGCGCCCTAAATGACATCCATTTTGAGTTTGAAATCTGAGTTAAGATTGTGAGAACAACAACAGACAAGGGCTCTGACTTCTTGAAAGCTTTCCCAGTTTTTGGAGAAGATTAAAACAACGAGGCAGTGTGTGGTGAAGCAGCTCAGACAGGACAGGAAGATGGTGAAGAGGAACAAGAAGAGAGTGAAGAAGTGGAGTTTGTTGATGTGGCAACGATCCTGAAGCACTGTGCTTGCCACCTACTCAACTTAGTGTCTACAGTTGATGCCCTGAAAGCAACATTCAGTGAGGCTTACAAAAAAGTGTCCCGTTCAACATTTGGCAAGTGCCAGCACTTTGGAACAAATGCGGAAGATCCACACTTGCAGCCGAAAAGGTTGAAGATGCTAGCGCCTTCCAGCTGCTGTGCCTGAATGCTACAAGGTGGAACTCCTGGTTCATGACTGTAGAAAGACTCCTGAGGATCGTCAAAGACAAAGGAGAGGCAGTCGTCTGAGTTCTCTGCAAAGACTTCCGAGGTAAGTAAGGATTATGTATTATTTTTGTCATAATTTAAGGTCTTGAATGGTGTCTAAATCTGTTGGTGTTTCCTGACACTTTGCTTGGGGACTAATAACTGTTTCACATGTTGTAGCCATACACTATCATTGATCCATTTTGTCAACTACTCATCCAGCCATTGATCACTGTAGTTAAATCAGGTGAAATGGTTAGTGGTCCTGTTTGTATAGTGTTATGAACACAGTTATTATATATATTTTTTTCATAGGTTCAATGCATCTGAACTCACCTTCCTCACAGAGTATGCTGCCACCATGAGCCCAGTCGCAAAGGCCATCAACATCCTGCAGGCTGAAACCAATGCCCAGATGGGGTGGCTACTTCCAACTATCAACCTGCTGATCACAAAACCGAATCAAGTTGTCCCTGAAGTACAGTAAGCCTCTGGTGGATGCGCTACAACTGGGACTGAAGAAGCACTTCGGCCAGAATGTTTCACGACCCTGAGCTGATACCAGCTGCAATCCTTCTCCCCAAATTCAAAACAACGTCAACAAAGGATGACGCCACCATTAGAATGGGTAAGACAACATGTGGTTAATTAGCAATATTTTATTATTCATGAACAACTGTGTATAGTGTACAATGACTCTTCATAGATTTGAGAAACACCCATTTCAACTAAATTCCTGACTTTGTGGTTCAGTCCAATGGGTAGCCTATTTAGCCCTGTTGCTTGGTTTATATAGATGGGGATTGATTAATGTAGGCTCATAACAGCGTGATTTATATTTTCGATCTTCCTTGTACTTTAGGAATGGACTACATCAAGGACCACCTGGAAGAACCCTTGCTGCAGCTGGGTTATGGCACCAGTTCATCAGATGAGGATGACTTCTCTGCCATGAAAACATCTCAAGCATAAGAAAGCTCCAAACAGCTGGACGAATACCTGGCCTGTTCAGCTGATCATATGGCGTTCCTTCCCGGCAGTGTCAGTGATTGTAAGTTCTTACGTGTACTGGCTATATTCCTTCATTATTAAGGCATAATTCAATTTTGTCTGTAAGAGATGTATTTTGAAGTGTTTCCTATTTGAGAATCCACATTTATTTATTTATCTGAGCTCTTCTTGCATCCGTAAGTAAGACTGTTACCTTTAGAAAAGCTCAAACTGAATAAAAGTTTTTTATGCTTTTTGTGTTTACGGCTCTAACGTTTCATACTTTTGATACTTAAGTACATCCACTGCTTAATATAAGGAATTAATTGTATAACATTTTACTTTTACAAAAGTATGATGACTGAGTACTTTTTACTCCACTTGTACTTAAGTACATTTAATGTAGCAAAATTTGAAATTGTGTTTTTAAAATTATTTTTTACAACATTGGTTAAAAGTAGCGCTACAAAATGGTATATCATACACTACATTTGAGGGACAATGGGTAAGTGATTCTGCTTTGAAAGTTGATCAACTTGCAAACTCACTTTTGAGAAATTGGCCTTTGAATGTTTTGGTATCTAGTGAAGAGCTCTTCTTTGTCTACACCCATTCAGCATCGTTCACACCCATCTAGTTTCGCCCTCGGAGCACACACTTGACGCTCTGGCGATGATTTGTTGACCTATAACATGAAAACAGCCTTACCGGCTCTGCTGGCAACAATTTAATTAAATTCTTGCAGATGTTTACTGACACCGGCCATATTCAAAGGGTGTTGTACACACGTCACGTAACATTAGCTGACGAGCCAGCCAGCGAATGTTAGCTAGTTAAACAACAATGAACACAGTGCCGGGCATTTCAAAATGTATTCTGATTGTGAATTCATTCATATTCTGGAACACACAGATATTGATCCTCATTTTCAGTCGTAGAAAAACTATTTTTACTCAAGTATGACAATTGAGTAAACATATCTTAATAGAAAATGACACAAGTAAAATACTACTTGAGTAAAAGTATCTAGTTTTAAGACCGAATCCAGGTGGTTTGTCACATAGGCACAATGGTAAATAAGTCAATGTCATAAACAACATAAAACACATTCAGGATAATTTTAACAATGTTTTACTGAATCTCACCCAAGTGGTACAATTGTTATTAATTCAAACTATAGTAATTGTGATATAAAAAGTGGGCAAACTTGTTTTATGTGGCTAATTTAGTTATTTATTGGAACAGAAAAATTGACAATGTGCATATGTATACTTTATATTTCCTGACCTCACTTGTATGTAGAATTCATTAGATTAAAGTTGAACAAGATTCCAAAATGATATGAATTTGTAAACCTTTTTGATATATTTCCAGTAGCCAGATGACATCAATTGAAGATAGTTACCACCTCACAAGAGTTGCAATGCGAGCTGGATTTCAACCATATTGATGAGAGACCCTATCAATCACATTTTAATGGCCGCTATTATCGATCACATGGAGCATTTTCTGTGCCAGAAACGGGGGCCATTTGAGGTGTTATATAGCCTAGTAGTGTATTCTTTATGTTTTGGAAGTGCCCTTAATACTTACCATTAAACACACCTATAATATCACTAGGTACTTATCGCAGTGGTAGGCTCTTCCTTCTCCTGCTACAACAAAGCGGTACCTGCTGCGAATCGCCCCTGTAGCGACAAACCTACCAAATCTATCTACCAACAACTTGACTTTGAGCCAATCAGAGAACAAACACAAAAAGTTTTAAAAAAGAGGGCATTTTCTACATCAATGGATGAGCCAGTCACATTTCATATGCAATGTAGGCTGTGGGATGGTAGCTTTTTGCCAGTTGTGTAAAGTATTTAAGTAAAAATATTTGAAAATACTACTTAAGTATTTTTTTTGCTATGTGTACTTTACTATTTATATTTGTGACAGCTTTTACTTCACTACATTCCTAAAGACAATAATGTACTTTCTACTCCATACATTTTCCCTGACATCCAAAAGTACTCCTTATATTTTAAATCCTTAACAGGACACCTGTCCTGAGAGAACATTCCTGACCATCCATACTGCCTCTGAATAGGTGGACTCACTCAACACATGCACTGTTTGTAAATTATGTCTGAGTGTTGGAGCGTGCCCCATAGCGATCCGTAAATGTAAACACAAAATAAATGGTGCTGTATGTTTTGCTGAATGTAAGGAATTTTAAATAATTTTTTACTTTTGATACTTAATTATATTTTAGCAATCACATTTGCGTATGATACTTAAGTATATTTAAAACCAAATACTTTTAGACATTTACTCAAGTAGTATTTTACTGGGTGAATTTCACTTTTACTTGAGTCCTTTTCTATTAAGGTATCTTTGCTTTTACTCAAATATGACAATTGAGTACTTTTACCACCACTGCTTTTTGCCTCATGACCTTTACATTTTTTGGTATTCTATTAAAAAAAGGACATGTTTGGCTCTCAGAAAACATATTGGTCAAGCTCAGGAAATTTGGAGCCTAAATTAGCCGTAGCTCTGTGAATGGGCAAGATTTAGCTAGCATAATGGTGAACACTTAAACATAATTTTAACTTCTCTATCAAACATATTTTAACATTTTTAAATGTTGTTAATTGTATCTATACTTTAGCCAAGCATGGTGGAAATGTATGAGTGGGACATACAAACAACATGAAACATGGACAAATAGATAAAACTGAGTGTTTGTATTTATTTAGCTTTGCACCATTGTTTTCACACCAAATAAATTATGACACTTCCTGAATGTGGTGTCATTTTAGGAAGGGGTTGTTTTCTTAAATGGAGAACAACAAACTAACAGGGTGGGAAGTGATATCAGGGACACACAGAATCTTAAATCAAATAATAATAAATACAATAATCATGAAAAAACTTTATTGAATTTAACTAGGACTATAAAATAATGAATATTGTAAATATTTCATAATTTTATGTATTATATTTATTGTGGAAGTTGACACAGACACAATACACATAACACTCCCACTATGGACATTCCCCCCACCCCCTCAACAGTCTGTACTCTACCTCCACCTCAAAGGACATTTATTCATGCACCACTGCCACAGTTGTTATGTATATAGTGTTATTTCTATTGCTGTTTTTTTATTACAATTTTCATTATTTTAGTCCACTTAGAGATCGAAACCTAAGATTGTCACTGTACCCTACAATCACACCTGCAACCATGTGACTATTAAACACTCTGAAACTGAATCTGAACTAAATACTTCCTCCAAGCTAGTAAACCACTATGGCTTGTATTGACATTATAATTACATCACTATTACTTAGCTAGTTTCCATGAAACAGCTGCCTGTGTTAGATGCCGAGTTAGTGGTGTCCTTTATGTTGTGATAGCTAGCGAATATGCTAACATTAGCTAGCTAGTTAAACATTCAGCTATGGACTGGCAGTATGGGATTATGGAGATTTAATTAAATTATTTCTTCATCATCTTGCTAGGTAGTTATCTAGCTGTGGCCATCTGGCTAGTATAAACAAGGCTTTCTACAAAATAACAACAATAGCTCAATCTAAACCATAAGCAACACACACAGACATGCATTGCCATACAATGCTACTGCCACCTTCTGGTTTGAAGTATTTTAACAAGGTGGCTGACGAATTCAAGGTCTTTGCTGTGTGAACACAGAAGCTATTGACTGCTGACACTGTTCAGAGGTGCTAAGAACTGTTGGCAGGCAAACGTTTAACAATCCTACCAGTGTGTCTGAGCTATAAGTGTCACATTATCACAGAGTCACGTGGACTATTTCACAAGCTTAGAAGATTAGTGCATTTAATTTAAGTGATGTTTTGTCAGTCATTCGCACGACATTAGCATGACAAGCAGGTTGATTCACCTCATCGGTGGGTCACAGGTCACATGACTTTTGTTTTTATTCATTTTGATCTTATTACAAAACTCGTTCAAGTTATAAACATGTTAAATTAAACCCCCAAAGAGGCATAATAGTGTTCACAAGATAAGACAAGATACGACACCGGTAAGGAATATGTAAAAGAGGGCCAAGATACATTACATAAGACATGGGTAAAAAGGAATAATTAAATACATAAACCTAATTTAGTTTAACTTAATTGCTTATTTTGAAGTACATTTTTATTAAGTTGAGCCAACTCTTGAATTTTTAAAATTTCTTTCAGAAAAAGGTGGGTTTGGAAAAGATTGCATTAATATTATATAAAATGTTACACTTACAGTAATAAACATTGACCAAGCAGTATAAACAACTTTGCAAGAAGACTTGTCAGTATCATAACTTATATCTAAGCACAAGTGTTTTCGTGACATTCAAAAAAATACTTTGAAAGCTTGTTTGCCAGGATACATCTGGGCTACTTTATTGATTAAATGCTTGTAACGTAGATGCAGGGAGACAGAAAGCAAGTGCCGTTAGGGAGTTTAATGACTAAGACCATGGCACAGTACAAAACAAGAGATGCGTCTAACATGGAAAAATAAACCATATTGCCTGGTGGGTGATAACAATGGAGTACAAGATAAATAGGAAATAATTAAGGAGTTGATGAAGTCCAGGTGTGCCCAATGATGAGGCGCAGCTGTGCGTAATGAAGGTTGACAGGTGTGCATATAGATGGGTTACCAGGACTGGTGAAGACGTGACAATTCTAAACAAAATGAATGATGTCTTAATCAAAACAAATGGATTATCGCTTGTGATTGGTGTATGATGATTCCACATGGTTTTCCTTCTGCATTTATTACATCACAACAATGCAGCACAATATTGCCATTCACCTATGAACCAACATCTTCCAGCTTCCTCCCTCTGTCTTGGTTCGACGTCATTATGACATCATTTGAACCAGTTTTGCCCACTGGGTAAGGAGTCATGGGTCTATTCAGTGAGGTGAAATGTTTTGAACGTTTCAGGTAGAACGGTAATGGATAGAGCTAACATGATTCCCTATTCTACCTGAAAGATAATCATGTATCTCCACACAAAATATTTGAATCTGAATATTATTTTTTTCTATAACATTGCTCTCTCATATTCACATGAGCCCTACTCTTCTGCCATCACTAGACATCAGACAAATGTATATATGTGCATGTATGTCTGTGTACGTTTTTGCATATGTGTAGTGTAGGCCTACTAGTTCTTAATTAGCCTATATAGGACCACTTTGAAAGGCACTGATACCCACCCTTGACAGTACACTCCCAAGAAGATAAACATGGAAATTACTGTAATCTGGCCCTATAACTACAGATATAAAGTCATAGCTGGCTGTCTCTTTCTCTCTGTAGGCATCATCTCTTGCCAGGAGTCTGAGTCTTTGCTGATGAACGCTTTAGAGAGATGCTTCCTGGTTCGAACCAGGGAGCAGATCTGGGGTTACACCATAGAGCTAGATAGAAGACTCATCTTTGCATACCTGCTATTATAGCGTATGCAACAGCATGGGCAGCGCCATTGACATCTCAATTTTAAAGTAATCCATTTTCTTCTTATTTGTGTTTAAATAAAGTGTAAAGCTAATATTGCTGATTTAGTCCTGAAGCCAAATATTGTGTGTCATTAATTTATTGTGGCCACTAGATAGTGGTTTTATAGTTTAAAGCCATTTACATACCATAGCACCCAATTTAAATTGGAAGTCATTGGCTGATTGCTCCCAACCCGAAGGAACCCCCAGCCAGTTGACTACTTTAAAATGGTGGACGCCCTCAATGGCAATGTCCATTAGAAAACAAGCTAGTGTCATCACTACATCACTCCCTGGTTCAAATCCAGGCTGTATCACATCTGGCTGTGATTGGGAGTCCCATAGGGCACCACATAATTGTCCCAGTGTCATCCAGCTTTGGCTGTGGTAGGCTGTCATTGTAAATAATAATTTGTTCTTAATTGACTTGCCTATGTTGAGTCCTCTATCAATCTCTATGGGTTACACCCTGAGCAACTGCACCACCTGTGGCTTCAAACACTTCCTGGTGGATGTCTTTGGAGAAAGCTTGATCAGAACAGGTTTTTTCACTCTGGCCAACCTCATTTAATTCCACAAGGTCTTTATTTTTAGTCCGTCTTTCTTTTCTTGTCTGTCTTTGGTCTCTGTCTATCGGTCTGTCATGTCTGCCTGTCTGGGCTTGATTTAGCTCTCACTTGTCTATGCGCATTTGCTGTGTCTGCGCTAAATTCATCTGTGTAAATCATATTTCTGTCTCAATATCCAATATCTATTCTTCACTGCTGTGTTATTTTCCCTAGGATGAGGTCATCACTACATCGGGAGGAGAGCTCCTGCAGGAGTCACGTTGACCAACAAACTTTTCCACTAACTACAGGGATCTATTTCAGTAATACCCCCTCCACCCCTCCTGATAAACATACCTGTCCTCCATGACACCCAGTGAAAGCAAATTTAAATTCCAGTTCCAAAATGGAAAACTTTCTCATTGAAAAGGAATGACACTTTTCATTCTTACATTTCAATTTATCTCCTGACTTGATGGAATTTAAATTTAATTTCAGCCCCTGGAAAGAGAGCACTGTCACACAAAAACAATGGAGTGAATTTATGGCCCTATTCAGCTATTCAGTCAAAACATTGACATGGTAAAAAAAAACTGTAAATTACAAACAACATTGCTGTGTGGCCAGACTGTAGAATTCTATAAGATATTTCATTTATGCTGAGGATAATAGCGCCGAGACAGGATTGTGTCAAGTCACAGATCTGGGGAAGGTTACCAAAAAAATGTCTGCCACCATCTGTTCACCTTCCAACAGGACAACTACCCTAAACACACAGCTAAGACAACACAGGAGTGGCTTCAGGACAAGTCTCTGAATGTCCTTGAGTGGCCCAGACCGAGCCCGGACTTGAACCCAATCGAACATCTTTGGAGAGACCTGAAAATAGCTGTGCAGCAAAGCTCCCCATCCAACCTGACAAAGCTTGAGAGTATCTGCAGAGAAGAATAGGAGAAACTCCCCAAATACAGGTGTGCCAAGATTGTAGCATCATACCCAAGAAGACTGAAGATTGTAATCACTTCCAAAGGTGCTTCAACAAAGTACTGAGTAAAGGGTCTGAATAATGTAAATGTATATTTCATTTAAAAAAATGTTTTTCTACATTTGCAAAATTTTCTAAAAACCTGTTTCTGCTTTGCCATTATGGGGTATTGTGTGTAGGTTGATGAGGGGGGGGGACAATTTAATACATTTAAGAAGAATTAGTAAGAATTATAATGAAATTCATCACATACTTGTCGTTAGTTGAGAATCTTGCACTATCAAAAACAAAAAGAACAGCACAAGCTTGCAGATGGATGTCCCTACCAAATCAGAAGATCCACCCAGAACATGTTTTATACACACATTGGAAAAACAAATACTCAATTGATTATTTCCCAGATTGACAAAATTTACATTTCTCATCAATATTTCAAATATATTTACAAATACTTTCGGTGGACGACTAACACCCGTGAGTTATTATAGTGTCCTCTATCTTTTTTTTTTTTAATTTAATTTTTAAATTAATTTTTATTTTTTATTAACAACAAATCAATACATAAAGCACATGAGGGAACACAAGCATACATAGATTACAAACAATGGACAATCGAGCTAGGGGGTACAATATCACATTACAATTACACAAGGACCTTATTAAGGGACATGCATATACTTACAATTCTAACAGCTTTTTTGTTAGTAGAGCATTTAACCGTCTTAAAATAAAGTTCAATTTATTTTTGTAGGGTACGAAAATGTGGTTTTCTGTTTGTAAATTTACATTTGTGTATATGAAATTTGGCCAAAAGACCAGTGTCCTCTATCTATCTCTATGACTGGTACCCACTAGCTGTCAGTGGAATATTATGACGTAGTTTCCGGTATTACACCCGACTCACCAAAAAAAAACTGTCGAACTGGGAAGGAGCAGTCAAAAGGGGTCGAAAATACTCAAATAATCTAAAGTAAGTTAACGTTGTGTATGAATAAACCTCCTGTCCCCGATACTGTCACGTCGTTCGTATTATCAAGAGAAGTAGCAAACCAGCATTTCACGATATGCTAACGTAATGTTAGCTTGGCTAATAGGTAGCTAGCTATCTAGCAACACTAATCTCTGGAGCTTTGATAGCACAGCACTCGTAAAACGAACGTCTATTTGTCAGATATGTTAACATCATACAATTACTTTCTACATAGACTAGTTTTGGTGGTTAGTGTAAACAATAAACAAGTAGGTCGCTAACTAGTATCTGTCTGGATGGCTCGTTTTGACGGCTGTATGACGCAACTCGACAGGTGTTCTGAAGACTGGAATGTCTCCCCCTGAATTGTTGCAAGCTAGGTCAGGGGTGTCAGAGATCTAGTGTCTGTGTTTATGTTTATCCGCGACTTGTCTGTTGAATATAGTCATGCTGACTACGCTCTTGAGCACTAATATTTTCTTCAACTGGCCATACATAGGATTACATAGTAATCATCAGGACTGGCTGTGTCTCACTCATTCATTACATTATAAAAGCATTTAAAAGTATTAGCTAGCTAGCCAATATCCCTTTTTTTATGATAAATTAACATAAACAATTCCAGAGACTGTCAATCTGTGCATGTCAATACATTTGAGTAGCCTAGTTAGTACCACAAGTAAGGACATTCAAAACGTTCAGATTCATAACTGTTTGAGAAGCATTGTCTTAATCACTTTCTCTATTTGACAGAACCCCAAGAAACATAGCTGCTTCACTCTCCACCAGGATTACATCGTGATTGGACACAGAACCATCTCCCCGCCAATGACAGCTCTTTAGAGAGAAAATACCCTGTCCACCACAGTCATTGGCTGAGCTGGACTTGAGATCACAATGATGAAGAGGATCTGAGGGAGTCTTCCTCCTCAGGTGTAGGAGGCGAGCCCTGTCCTTTCCCATCCCCTTGACACACCCATTAATATGAACCATGGACCCAGGAGCAGTTGACAGTCCCGTCACCTTAGTCATCAAGGCCCCCAACCAGAAGTATGACGACCAGACAATAAACTGTTTTCTCAACTGGACGGTAGAGAAACTGAAGAGTCACATCTCGAATGTGTACCCAAGCAAGCCGGTGAGTTGGTACTGCCATTTTTTGGTTTACTCATCCCCACCATTCCATTAACTAAGGGGAGTGGATAGGACGGGGGAACTGTCTGCCTGGAGAGCTACTGGGTGTGCAGGCTTTTGCTCCAGCTCAGCTCTAGGTCTAACTCTCAAAGGAATAACCACAGTAAAAGTATCTGCAAAGTATACTGAACAAAACTATAAACGCAACAATTTCAAATATTTTACTGAGTTGCAGTTCATATATTCAGTCAATTGAAATAAATAAATTAGACCCTAATCTATGGATTTTACATGACTGTAATACAGATACCTTAAAAGAAAAGTAGGGTGTGGATCAGAAAACTAGTCAGTATCCGGTGATACCACCATTTTCCTCATGCAGGACGACACATCTCCTTTGCATAGAGTTGATCAGGCCGTTGATTATGGCCTGTGGAATGTTGTCCATCTCCTCTTCAATGGCTGTGCAAAGTTGCTGGATATTGGTGGGAACTGGAACATGCAATAATACATGTCGATCCAGAGCATCTCAAACACTATTACTGACTACGAAGGGAAACCCAGATGCAGCTGCCCAGTGATGCGTGCCTACCAGACAAGCTAAATGCCTTTTATGTTCGTTTCGAGGCAAGCAACACTGAAGCATACACGAGAGCACCAGCTGTTTTGGATGACTGTGTGATAACGCTCTCGGTAGCTGATGTGAACAAACCTTTAAACAGGTCAACGGACCCACTGTCAAGTGTCTTCACTAGAGGTCGACCGATTATGATTTTTTCAGCGCCGATGCCGATTATTGGAGGACCAAAAAACAGCCGATACCGATTAACCGGACAATTTTTTATTTTCTTTTATTTGTAATAATGACAATTGCAACAATACTGAATGAACACGTATTTTTACTTAATATAATACATCAATAAAATCAATGTAGCCCCAAATAAATGAAACGTGTTCAATTTGGTTTAAATAATGTAAAAACAAAGTGTTGGAGAAGAAAGTAAAAGTGCCATGTAAGAAAGCTAACGTTTAAGTTCCTTGCTCAGAACATGAGAACATATGAAAGCTGGTGGTTCCTTTTAACATGAGTCTTCAATATTCCCAGGTAAGAAGTTTTAGGTTGTAGTTATTATAGGAATTATAGGACTATTTCCCTCTATACCATTTGTATTTCATTAACCTTAGACTATTGGATGTTCTTATAGGCACTTTAGTATTGCCAGTGTAACAGTATAGCTTCTGTCCCTCTCCTCGCCCCTACCTGGGCTCGAACCAGGAACACATCGACAACAGCCACCCTCGAAGCAGCGTTACGCATGCAGAGCAAGGGAAACGACCACAGGCTCAGAGCGAGTGACGTTTGAAACGCTATAAGCGCGCGCTAACTAGCTAGCCATTTCACTTCGGTTACACCAGCCTCATCTCGGGAGTTGATAGGCTTGAAGTCATAAACAGCGCAATGCTTGACGCACAACGAAGAGCTGCTGGTAAAACGCACGAAAGTGCTGTTTGAATGAATGTTTACACTCCTGCTTCTGCCTACCACCGCTCAGTCAGATACTTAGATACTTGTATGCTCAGTCAGATTATATGCAACGCAGGACACGCTAGATAATATCTAGTAATATCATCAACCATGTGTAGTTAACTAGTGATTATGATTGATTGATTGTTTTTATAAGATACGTTTAATGCTAGCTAGCAACTTACCTTGGCTTACTGCATTCGCGTAACAGGCAGTCTCCTTGTGGAGTGCACAAGGACAAGTTAACTTTAAGGTTGCAAGATTATCCCCCGAGCTGACAAGAGGAAAATCTGTCGTTCTGCCCCTGAACGAGGCAGTTAACCCACCGTTCCTAGGCCGTCATTGAAAATAAGAATATGTTTTTAAGTGACTTGCCTAGTTAAATAAAGGTGTAAAAAAAAAAAACGATGTTAACTTGAAACCGGCCCTAATTAATCGGCCATTCCGATTAATCGGTCAACCTCTAGTCTTCACTCACATTTTCAACATCTCCCTGACGGAGTCTGTAATACCTACATGTTTCAAGCAGACCACCATAGTCCCTGTGCCCAAGGAAACGAAGGTAACCTGCCTAAATGATTACCGCCCCTGGCACTCGCGCTGGTAGCCATGAGGTGCTTTGAAAGGTTTTTCAACCAGGACCTATAAATAGGCAGTGTCAGAGGAAAGCCCATAAAATTGTCAGACTTCAGTCACCCAAGTTGTAGACTGTTTTCTCTGCTGCCGCACGGCAAGTGGTACCGGAGCGCCAAGTCTAGGACCAAAAGGCTCCTCAAAAGCTTCTACGCCCAAGCCATTAGACTGTTGAACAATTCATAAAAATCGCCACCAGATAATTTACATTGACCCCCCCACCCCTTGTACACTGCTGCTACTCGCTGCTTGTTTGTTACCTATGCATAGTTACTAAGCCCCCACCTACAGTGGAAGTCGGAAGTTTACTTACACTTAGGTTGGAGTCATTAAAACTCATTTTTCAACCACTCCACAAATGTCTTGTTAACGAACTATAGTTTTGGCAAGTAGGTTAGGACATCTACTTTGTGTATGACACGAGTACATTTTCCAACAATTGTTTACAGACCGATTATTTCACTTATACTTTACTGTATCACAATTACAGTGGGTCAGAAGTTTACATACACTAAGTTGGCTGTGCCTTTAAACAGCTTGGAAAATTCCAGAAAATTATGTCATGGCTTTAGAAGCTTCTGATAGGCGAATTGACATCATTTGAGTCAATTGGAGGTGTACCTGTGGATGTATTTCAAGGCCTCTTTGCTTGACATCATGGGAAAATAAAAAGAAATCAGCCAAGACGTCAGACAATAAATTGTAGACCTCCACAAGTCTGGTTCATCCTTGGGAGCAATTTCCTAACGCCTGAAGGTACCACGTTCATATGTACAAACAACAGCACGCAAGTATAAACACCATGGGACCACGCAGCCATCATACCACTCAGGAAAGAGACGCGTTCTGTCTCCTAGAGATGAACGTACTTTGGTGCGAAAAGTGCAAATCAATCCCAGATCAACAGCAAAGGACCTTGTGAAGATGCTGGAGGAAACTGGTACAAAAGTATCTATATCCACAGTAAAACGAGTCCTATATCGACATAACCTGAAAGGCCACTCAGCAAGGAAGAAGCCACTGCTCCAAAACCGCCATAAAAGAAGCCAGACTATGGTTTGCAACAGCACATGAGGACAAAGCTCGTACTTTTTAGAGAAATGTCCTCTGGTCTGATGAAACAAAATTGGAACTCTTTGGCCATAATGACCATCATTATGCTTGGAGGGAAAAGGGGGAGGCTTGTAAGCCAAAGAACACCATCCCAACCGTGAAACACGGGGGTGGCAACATCATGTTGTTAGGGTGCTTTGCTGCAGGATAGATGGCATCATGAGGAGGGAAAATGATGTGGGTATATTGAAGCAACATCTCAAGACATCAGTCAGGAAGTTAAAGCTTGCACTGGCAATGGCTCTGGTGGACATTCCTGCAGCCAGCATTCCAATTGCAAGCTCCTTCATAACTTAAGACATCTGTGGCATTGTGTTGTGTGACAACTGCACATTTTAGAGTGGCCTTATGAAACATTTCTGCAACCTTTTATTTCAGCTCCTGAAACATGGGTCAAACACTTTACATGTTGCGTTTTATATTTTTGTTCAATATAGTTTTGAAGTAGACTTCTCCAGAATTTGAGTAAGAAACAAGCCCTGATTTTTCATGGTATACACTTGTGAGGTAATTGCAATTGCATTGTTCATCTTAGCATTTTCTATAACCAGAGGAAGCTGTAGACAGTCTAATTGTTTCCTAGCTGAGCTCCATAAACTGAAAGATGTGACAGCTGTTGAGTAAATCTCAAAACTGGACATCCACCTGGGAAAGCAGAACAAAACTGTGTAACCACAGCAACCAACCAAGCATCCTAAATGAAGGGATTAGTTAAGGGATATTATCTTAATAGTTCATTTGTCAGGTTTTCCAAAATGAATGACACATTGGGTTCTCTGCCACGTTGTTTATCTGTGAGCACTATCTTGCTGGGTCTTGACCACCAAAACAAAACCCAACTATTCCTTCTGAGCATAGACTACGTTTTGGGGATTTGAAATGCTTGCTTTTACATGTACGTAGGTCTACATTTACATATAGTACCTGTCAAAAGTTTGGACACCTACTCATTCAAGGGTTTTTATTTTAACTATTTTCTACATTGTAGAATAATAGTGAAGACGTCAAAACTATGAATTAATACATATGGAATCATGTAGTAACCAAAAAGGTGTTAAGCAAATCAAAATATACTTGAGATTCTTCAAAGTAGCCACCTTTTGCCTTGATGACAGCTTTGCATGCTCTTGGCATTGTCTCAACCAGCTTCATGAGGTAGTCATCTGGAATGTATTTCAATTAACAGGTGTTCCTTGTTTTAAAGTGAATATGTGGAATGTCTTTCCTTAATGCATTTGAACCAATCAGTTGTATTGACACAGTAGGGGTGGTATACAGAAGAGAGCCCTATTTGGTAGAAGGCCAAGTCCATATTATGACGAGAACAAAGAGAAACAACAGTCCATCATTCCTTTAAGACATGGATGCCAGTCGATACAGAAAATTTCAAGGACTTTTAAAGTTTCTTCAAGTGCAGTCGCAAAAACCATCAAGCACTATGATGAAACTGGCTCTCATAAGAACCGCCACAGGAAAGGAAGACCCAGATTTACCTACCTCTGCTGCAGAGGATACATTCATTGGAGTTAACTGCACCTCAGATTGCAGCCCAAATAAATGCTTCACAGAGTTCAAGTAACAGACACATCTCAAAATCAACTGTTCAGAGGAGACTGCGTGAATCAGGCCTTCGTGGTTAAATTGCTGCAAAGAAACCACTACTAAAGGACCCCAATAAGAAGACTTGCTTGGGCCAAGAAACACGAGCAATGGACATCAGACCGGTCTAATGAGTCCAAATTTGAGATTTTTGCTTCCAACCGCTGTGTCTTTGTGAGATGCAGAGTAGGTGAACGGATGATCTCTGCATGTGTGGTTCCCACCGTGAAGCGAGGAGGTGTGATAGTGTGGGGGTGCTTTGCTGTTGGTCACTGTTGGTGATGTATTTTAAATTCAAGGCACACTAACCAGCATGGCTACCACAGCATTCTGCAGTGATTCGCCATCCCATCTGGTTTGCGCCTAGTCCCGCTATCATTTGTTTTTCAACAGGACAATGACCCAAAACACACCTCCAGGCTGTGTAAGGACTATTTGACCAAGAAGGAGAGTGATGATGCTGCATCAGATGACCTGGTCTCCACAATCACCAGACCTCAACCCAATTGTGGTGGTTTGGGATAAGTTGGACCGTAGAGTGAAGGAAAAGCAGCCAACAAGTGCTCAGCATATGTGGGGACTCCTTCAAATTTTACTAGTCACATGCGCCGAATACAACCAGTTTAGACCTTACAGTGAAATGCTTACTTACGAGCCCCTAACTGACAGTTTAGTTTAAAAAAAAATATGGATAAGAATAAGAGATAAAAGTAACAGGTAATTAGAGGAGCAGTAAAAAAATAACAATATATACAGGGGGGTGCCAGTACAGAGTCAATGTGCGGGGCACCGGTTAGTTGAGGTAGTATGTACATGTAGGTAGAGTTAATTAAAGTGACAATGCATAGATGACAACAGAAAGTGTCAGTGGAGGGGAGGGGGGCAATGTGAATAGAATAGTCTGTAGTATTCCCAGGTGGATGTCCAATAGTATTCCTCATGAAGCTGATTGAGAGAATGCCAATAGTATGCAAAGCTGTCATCAAAGCAAAGGGTGGCTACTTTGAAGGATCTCAAATATAAAATGTATTTTGATTTGTTTAACCCTTTTTTGGTTACTATATGATTCCATATGTGTTATTTCATAGTTTTGATGTCTACACTATTATTCTACAATGTAGAAAATAGTAAAAAATAAAAACCCTTGAATGAGTTGGTGTCCCAACTTTTGACTGGTACTGTACATCATGTGAAATAATTCTGTAAGGCGTTGTCTTGTGACGCTGCAGGTATGTGTTCAAGTGTGTAATCTACCCTCATCTAATGTAATCTAATCTGAAAATGCTTAGTCTCTCTGGAACACAAGCTAGGTTTCCATCCAATTGGTGCCAGATTTTCATGCAAATATTCTAAAATCTACATAAAAACAATGCACATGTTTTCCAACCAGAGATATTACTGATGTCATGTTCTGTCACTGTATCGGATCAATCAAACATTTAGGTCTATGGTTGCAATAGTACTTCTGTATTAATAAACGTAATATTGCCCTACCACCTTGTTGATATACTTTCAGCGCCATTGTTCTTGCATGTAACATTTCCATAATTTTTGCATTTAGGGCTTATCAACCCAAACTATGATTTTTTTTTTTATGATCTAGTAGCATATTCTGCAACATAGGCTTTCTCAGAATGACAGTTGTGTTGTTTTAGTCATCCAAGGATCAGCGGCTGGTATACTCGGGCCATCTCCTCCAGGACCACCTGCAACTGAGGGATGTCCTCAGGAAGGTAAAGACCACCCTCGACCTTGTCTCTGTTTTTCTGCTGTGGCATATGGTCGAGAGGTTTGGAGTATGGTGGACTAACACTATATCTGAAATGTTAGAATTGGTATGCAATATCACAGAAACCTCACTCAACATAACAGACAACTGACTGCTGAGCCGTTATTGAATAGGGCCCACCCCCTTGTGTGTCTGAGAGAGAGGGTGAACGTGAGGCAGAGACTGTGACGGTATAACAATAGCTGATCCGATGTAGTAAGCAACATTGTTGAGGTTGGCTTTGTCCCTGAATTCTAGCCTGTTCCCTGAAATTCCTCCCTCCCTCGCTCTCGCTCGCTCTCACTCTCACGTCCTCCAATCACCAAAACAGAATCAAATTATTAATTATGCCCTTCTCCTTTTCCCCCACATCCAACCCTCTATTTCTGCCTACAGCAGGAGGGTTATCACATGATGCACCTGGTGTGTGCCTCCCGTAGCCCACCAACCTCGCCCACGCCCCACTGCTCCACCCCCAGCTCGGTGACCTCTGACCCCAGCTCCAGCTCTGGGGTACGTCTAATGGTGTGGAGTCATTCTGTGGAGCTCAACAATTCAATCAGATATAAATTAAATGCCTAGAACACATAACAGAAAGCTCTGTCATTTGGAATGGAGAGTGGGGTGTGGTCTATACGTTACATTTCTACTCTGTGACTTGGAACGTATCCGTTTGGTGTCTTTGCGGTAGGGCTGGGCGACATGACCCAAATATATATCACAATATTTTTCAAATTTCTTGCGGTATTTGAGTTTAACATTACAAGTTCTAAATATGCTTTATTTGTAGTGCATGACCCTGGGGTGGCAACACATACATTCTAAGGGTTTTTAATAGGGCTTTGGACATTCAAGAAACTTCAACCAAAAGTTTGAATATAGTGGGCACTTTGAATCCAGTGATTGACACAATGAATGAAAAGGCGAGGGGGAGGTTATTGTGACAGGGTAGGAACCAACCGACATTACACAAAGTGGCATAACACATTTAACAAACCAAACATTGAAATACCGTTATACAAGGTAAAGTAAAAACCCAAGCTTGTCTGTGCATCAGTACCGGTGTGTGTGTATATAGTAAAATACTCTATACCGCCCAGCCCTACTTTGCAGCTGTCCTTATTCCCATAGGTGCATTGTTTTTTTAAACCTATATATTCCTTTGCTGGTTTATGATTGGTGTATGTCTTGTCACTCAGAGTTCAGACAGTGCTGGCTCCACCCCCCAAGCCACAACACCAAATCAGGACGGTCAGTCCGCTGCCTCAGTAGCAGGAAGTTATGATGGACTAAGGCATCGTGGAGGCTTCCCCCAATTTAACCCTCAAAATCCTACCTCTACTGGTATAATGCAATGGTAAGCACTGTTCTCGTGTATTGGGATCAATTCTAGTTCCGTTTCTACCTAGTCAGGAAAATAAGTGAAATTCAATTTTAAAAAATGGTGGGAATAATGCAGAAAATATTGTGTGCGCATGATTTTTGATTGCATGTGTTACTGTTTTTCCTCCATAGGCCAGATGGGACGCAGGTCCCAGTACAGGGGGTATGGCTGCAGGTGTGCCCCCCCACCCCATGTACATGCCCATGCAGGTCCTCTGGTGGCAGCAAATGTATGCACGCCACTACTACATGCAATAGTAAGTCAGTCGTCTGCATTTAGAGCCCAATCCTAACAACCCATAAGGACCACATACATTTCTGTTGGAATGCGTTATATTCACTGGCTTCTATCCGCTAATACTTATTTATGTCTTTCTTTCTCTCCCTCTTCCAGTCAAGCAGCAGTGGCAGCCTCACAGCCCCCCTCGACCCCTCCCTCCTCCCCCAGTCCCACCCACTCCCCCCAACCCGCACAGCCCAATGAAGCTCCACCTCCCCTGGGACCTAACCCCATTCAAGAGGACAGGGCGGCCAATCCCAATATCCAGATGAATGCCCAGGGCGGGGCCGTGCTAAATGAGGATGAACTGAACCGGGATTGGCTGGACTGGATGTACGCGGTCTCCCGCGCTGCCATCTTGCTCAGCATTGTGTATTTCTACTCCTCCTTTGGCCGCTTCGTCATGGTGATAGGCGCCATGCTGCTCGTCTTTTTGTGAGTTCTCTTCTGTACACTATCAGTTTGACATTAGAATGGATACTTTTGAAGGACCCTGTTTACTTTGTACAGTGGGCTCCGAAATGACTGGCAACCCTGACTGGCAATGCACAAACAATACTTGAGAAAATATAAACAATATAATTATAGAGAAACTCAAAACACCAACATGTGAGAAATACTCTACTTTATTAATATTTCAATGGAACCCACCAAAGTAATTTATTGATTTAATAAATGAGGTAATGCAATATCCCTTTGTCATCCAACACTATGAAAAAAACAAAAGAACTGGCAGTTCAAAAGAGACAGATGGTCATAGACCTTCATAAAGCAAACCAATGTGTATTTGTCACGTGCACTGAATACAACCTTACTTACAGTGAAATGCTTACTTACAGGCCCTAACCAACAGTACAATTTTTAAGTAAAAAAAAAGGTATTAGGTGAACAATAGATAAGTAAAGAAATAAAAAACCACAGTAAAAAGGTCAGTTACTATATACAGTAGCGAGGCTATAACAGTAGCGAGGCTATATACAGGCACCGGTTAGTCAGGCTAATTGAGGTAATACAGTGGGGCAAAAAAGTATTTAGTCAGCCACCAATTGTGCAAGTTCTCCCACTTAAAAAGATGAGAGAGGCCTGTAATTTTCATCATAGGTACACTTCAACTATGACAGACAATGAGGGAAAAAAATCCAGAAAATCACATTGTAGGATTTTTAATGAATTTATTTGCAAATTATGGTGGAAAATAAGTATTTGGTCAATAACAAAAGTTTATCTCAATACTTTGTTATATACCCTTTGTTGGCAATGACAGAGGTCAAACGTTTTCTGTAAGTCTTCACAAGGTTTTCACACACTGTTGCTGGTATTTTGGGCCATTCCTCCATGCAGATCTCCTCTAGAGCAGTAATGTTTTGGGGCTGTTGCTGGGCAACACAGACTTTCAACTCCCTCCAAAGATTTTCTATGGGGTTGAGATCTGGAGACTGGCTAGGCCACTCCAGGACCTTGAACTGCTTCTTACGAAGCCACTCCTTCGTTGCCCGGGCGGTGTGTTTGGGATCATTGTCATGCTGAAAGAACCAGCCACGTTTCATCTTCAATGCCCTTGCTGATGGAAGGAGGTTTTCACTCAAAGTCTCACGATACATGGCCCCATTCATTCTTTCCTTTACACGGATCAGTCGTCCTGGTCCCTTTGCAGAAAAACAGCTCCAAAGCATGATGTTTCTACCCCCATGCTTCACAGTAGGTATGGTGTTCTTTGGATGCAACTCAGCATTCTTTGTCCTCCAAACACGACGAGTTGAGTTTTTACCAAAAAGTTATATTTTGGTTTCATCTGACCATATGACATTATCCCAGTCTTCTTCTGGATCATCCAAATGCTCTCTAGCAAACTTCAGACGGGCCTGGACATGTGTCCCCCTGCTTAAGCCAGTACGTCTGGCACTGCAGGATTTGAGTCCCTGGCGGCGTAGTGTGTTACTGATTGTAGGCTTTGTTACTTTGGTCCCAGCTCTCTGCAGGTCATTCACTAGGTCCCCCCGTGTGGTTCTGGGATTTTTGGAGATTATCAATGGTCTTGTATGTCTTCCATTTCCTAATAATTGCTCCCACAGTTGATTTCTTCAAACCAAGCTGCTAACCTATTGCAGATTCAGTCTTCCCAGCCTGGTGCAGGTCTACAATTTTGTTTCTGGTGTCCTTTGACAGCTCTTTGGTCTTGGCCATAGTGGAGTTTGGAGTGTGACTGTTTGATGTTGTGGACAGGTGTCTTTTATACTGATAACAAGTTCAAACAGGTGCCATTAATACAGGTAACGAGTGGAGGACAGAGGAGCCTCTTAAAGAAGTTGTTACAGGTCTGTGAGTGCCAGAAATCTTGCTTGTTTGTAGGTGACCAAATACATATTTTCCACCATAATTTGCAAATAAATTCATTAAAAATCCTACAATGTGATTTTTCTGGATTTTTTTCCCTCATTTTGTCTGTCATAGTTGAAGTGAATCTATGATGAAAAGTACAGGCCTCATCTTTGTAAGTGGGAGAACTTGCACAATTGGTGGCTGACTAAATACTTTTTTGCCCCACTGTATGTACATGTAGGTATAGTTACAGTGACTATGCATAGATAATAAACAGAGTAGCAGCAGCGTAAAAGAGGGGGTGGCGGGACACAATGGAAATAGTCCAGGTAGCCATTTTATTGCCTGTTCAGGAGTCTTATGGCTTGGAGGTAGAAACTGTTGAGAAGTCTTTTGATCCTAGACTTGGCGGTCCGGTACCGCTTGCCATGCGGTAGTAGAGAGAACAGTCTATGATTAGGGTGGCTGGGGTCTTTGTCAATTTTTAGGGCCTTCCTCTGACACCGCCTGTTGTAGAGGTCCTGGATGGCAGAAAGCTTGGCCCCAGTAATGTACTGGGCACTACGCATTACCCTCTGTAGTGCCTTGCGGTCGTAGGCCGAGCAGTTGCCGTACCAGGCAGTGATGCAACCAGTGCTCTCGATGTTGCACCTGTAGAATCTTTTGAGGATCTGAGGACCCATGCCAAATCTTTTTAGTTTTCTGAGGGGGAATAGGCTTTGTCGTGCCCTCTTCACGACGGTCTTGGTCTGTTTGGACCATTCTAGTTTGTTGGTGATGTGGACACCAAGGAACATGAAGCTCTCAACCTGCTCCACTACAGCCCCATCAATGAGAATGGTGGCGTGCTCAATCCTCCTTTTCTTGTAGTCCACAATCATCTCCTTTGTCTTGATTACGTTGAGGGATAGGTTGTTATTCTGGCACCACCCGGCCAGGTCTCCGACCTTCTCCCTATAGGCTGTCTTGTCGTTGTGTCGTCTGCAAAGTTATTGATGGTGTTGGAGTCATGCTTGGCCACGCAGTCGTGTGTGAACAGGGAGTACAGGAGGGGACTGAGCACGCACCCCTGAGGGGCCTCTGTGTTGAGGATCAACGTGGCGGATGTGTTGTTACCTACCCTTACCACCTGGGGGCGGCCCGTCAGGGAGTCCAGGATCCAGTTGCAGAGGAAGGTGATTAGTCCCAGGATCTTTAGCTTAGTGATGAGCTTTGAATCTGTTAATGGCTACAAGAAGGTCCACAAACAATTGAATATACAACTGAGCACTGTCAGGGCAATTATTAAACAATTCAAAAGATATGGAACAGTTGAAAACCTCATGGGTAGAGGACGCAAATGCATTTTGCCCCCCAAGATAGGGAGGAGGATGGTGAGAGAAGCAACAAAATCCCCAAGAATTACTGTGAAAGAATTGCAGGCCTTGGTGGCGTCTTGGGGTCACCAGGTTTCAAAAAGCACCATCAGACGCCACCTCCACAACCACAGCCTCTTTGGAAGGGTTGCCATAAGAAAGCCCTTTCTGACCCCAAGAGACACAGACGCAAGTGCTTGGAGCCAAACGTAATTTAAATTATGACTTGAAGAAGGTGCTCTGGTCAGATGAGACCAAAATGTAAGGTTTTGGTGTCGAAACAGAGATGCATACAAGGAGAGGCACCTCGTACGTTGAAATATGGTGGTTGGTCAGTGATGTTTTGGGGCTGTTTTAATTCCAGAGGTTAAGATTGATGGCATAATGAATTCCACCAAGAATCAGGCAATTTTGGCTGACATTCTGGTTGCCTCTGCCAGAAGGCTTGGACTTGGCCGTAGGTGGACTTTCCAACAAGACAGTGACCCAAAACATACCTCAAGATCCACACAGAAATGCTTCTGTGACAGCAAAATCAATGTTCTGCCATGGCCATCTCAGTCGCCGGACCTCAATCCAATCCAAAACCTGTGGGCTGAGTTGAAGAGGGCAGTTGATAAGTGCAAACCCAAGAATGTGAAGGATCTTGAAAGGATCTGCATAGAGGAATGGTCCAAAATCCCTCCAAATGTGTTCCTTAACCTTGTCAAACATTACAGGAAAAGACCATGCTGTTATCCTTGCCAGAGGTGGATGCACTAAGTACTAAATGAGGAGTGCCAATAATTATGAAACCTTGATTTTGATTAAATGTATGTGTTATATAATTGTATGATTTTGGTGGGTTCCATTAAAACATTAATAAAGTACAGTATTTCTCACATGTTGGTATTTTGAGTTTCTCTATAATTATATTGTTTATATTTGTTCAAGTATTGTTTGTGTATTGTCAGTCAGGGGTGACAGTAATTTTGGAGCCCACTGTGTCTGTGTGTGAGATACTAATTTTGTGGTGTTAACTAGGCACAGGGCTGGTTGGTTCCCCTTTAGGCCAGAGCTGCAGAACCCCGGAGGAGAAGGAGCGGGGTTAGCTCATCAGGACGAGGCAGAGAGACACCAGGACATCCAGGAGATGGTAGGTGCTCCTTGTTTAAGATGGACTCTTGTCTGTGTGGTTATGTTTTTCTGTCTGATCGGTCTGTCTGTGTGGTTGTTTTTCTGTGTGTCCAAGCTGCTCCTTTCTCTCTGCCACATTCTCTCTCCGTCTCTGCTTTTTAAACCGATGGTCCTTCTCTTATTCTCTCTCATTTTCTCGTCCTGTTTCTCTCCATCTCAGGAGCGGATGATGGATGAAGGGCTGGAGGATGAGGAGGGTGACAGTGGAGAGGAAGGCCCAGAGGACCCGGCAGCTCCCGCTGCCCCCCGCCACCACGGCTTCCTGGCCTCCGCCTGGTCCTTCATCAGCACCTTCTTCACCTCTCTCATCCCAGAGGGACCCCCCCACCATGCCAACTAAATCAGGAAGGGAGACCCCCCCCCCCCCCCCCAGTAACAACCTCCCATGCTGCCAACTACCAGACTGTAGAAAGTGCTGCAGTGTGGGGGAAGTCTTGAATAAATCAATGAGCATCGAACAAACTAACATGTTATGCCATGTTAAACAAGCTAAAAATGCTTTATATTACAGAGGCTTCTCTGATTTCATCATACAAACCGGTACACACACACACTTTATTACCTTTTTATCATGTCTGCTCATTCAAATTTTGGTGGCATTGAAAGGCCTCGAAAGGTCATCCATTGTAAGCAGTGATACAGCCATTGCGTTTATCGTTTTGGAGAATAGATGAAAGGACATACACACCTAAATGTGTATGAATATTGCAATGTCTCTAGCACATTGATTCTTTCTGTGTATATGAGCATTATCTATTTACATATAAATATATACATCTTAGTTCCTGACAAAATGCGTTTTTGAATAAAAGCCTTGTGGTTTCGTGTGTGTGTGAACTGTCTTCTATGATTGGTTCAATTGAAGGGCAAGTGAGATGTTCTCTATTTGACCTACTTTATTAAGTGGAAGTTCATGCGCTTTTTCATCTGGTGCAGTTGACGTAGTGGAATTGAATCATCCGTTCAAAGCCCTGTAACCATAGATATCCTATAATGAGTAGTCTATGCATGATACAGCTTAGATAACTCAGGAATTCTACTTCATCCTCCAAGATGGCTGCTTGATGACTACTCAAATCAAGTTTATTGGTCGCGTACACAGGTTTGCAGATGTTATCGCAGGTGCAGAGAAATGCTTGTATTTCTTGCTCCAACAGTGCAGTAATACCTAGTAATAAACTTCATACTCAATGGGCACTATGATGTTAAAGTAGAGGAGCAGCAGCAGGAGGAACGTGAGAACCTATGGCATGATGGTGGTTACTTCAACCTAGAATCGCTAACAGATTCTGAGGCCTTTTTGAGACCACCACCTGGGTCTCTGGAAGCTGAAGAAACCTCTAGCCACCTTAACCTCTATGACGGGTAGGCAACCCTGTTCCTGGAGTACTGCAGGATTTTGTTCCAACTAGGCACCACACCTGGCCAACTGAGCTAATTGATCCGTTCAGAGATTAGGTTCTGGAAAAACATTTTTGCCCACATTACAGAAGGCTATATCGGTCTGCTAATACAGGACTAGCAAAGGCCCAGTGCACTACTTTTGTGAATAGAAATTATTATTCAAATCTACTTTTTCAGGGGGTGCAGCAGCAGCACCCCTACTTCCCGTGACTATGCTTGTGACATGTTTTCTAAATTCTGAGGGTGATAGTTGATCATCTTTCCAGACAACAAATGACACTCTTTCGGCGTTATTACATTTTGTGACCGGTAGGCTTTTTAAAGTTTTGATTGTGTTAGTGCATTTTGCAGGAGAAATGGGTTGTTTCTCTCTCAACTAATATGAGACGGATACATTTCTATAGGCAATGTTGGTAATCTCCAAATAAAACAACTTCGATCCGCACTCCCGTCTGTAGCCATGAAGTGCTTTGAAAGGCTAGTCATGGCTCACATCAATGCCGTCATCCCAGAAACCCTAGACCCACTCCAATTTGCATACCGCCCCAACAGATCCACAGATGGGACAGTCACTATTGCACTCCACACTGCCCTTTCCCACCTGGACAAAAGGAACACCTATGTGAGAATGCTGTTCATTGACTACAGCTCAGCTTTCAACACCATAGTGCCCTCAAAGCTCATCAATAAGCTAAGGACCCTGGGACTAAACACCTCCCTCTGCAACTGGATCCTGGACTTCCTGACGGGCCGTCCCCAGGTGGTAAGGGTAGGTAACAACACATCCGCCACGCTGAGCCTCAACACAGAGGCCCCTCAGGGGTGCGTGCTCAGCCCCCTCCTGTACTCCCTGTTCACTCATGACTGCACGGCCAGGCGCGACTCTAACACAGTCATTAAATTTGCCAATGACACAACAGTGGTAGGCCTGATCACCGACAACAACGAGACAGCCTATAGGGAGGTCAGAGACCTGACCGTGTGGTGCAAGGACAACAACCTCTCCCTCAACGTGATCAAGACAAAGGAGATGATTGTGGACTACAGGAAAAGGAGGACCGAGCACGCTCCCATTCTCATCGAAGGGGCTGCAATGGAGCTGTTTGAGAGCTTCAAGTTCCTTGGTGTCCACATCACCAACAAACTAACATGGTCCAAGCACATCATGACAGTCGTGAAGCAGACACAACAAAAACTATTCCCCCTCAGGAGACTGAAAATATTTGGCATGGGTCCTCAGATCCTCAAAAAGTTCTATAGCTGCACCATTGAGAGTATTCTGGTTGCATCACTGCCTGGTATGGCAACTGCTCGGCCTCCGACTGCAAGGCGCTACAGGGGTAGTGCGAACGGCCTAGTACATCACTGGAGCCAAGCTTCCTGCCATCCAGGACCTCTATGCTAGGCTGTGTCAGAGGATGGCCCTGAAAATTGTCGAAGCCTCCAGCCTCCTTAGACTGTTCTCTCTTCTACCACACAAAAAGCGGTTTCGGAGCGCCAGGTCTAAGTCCAAGTGGCTTCTAAACAGCTTCTACCCCCAAGCCATAAGACTCCTAAACATATAGTCAAATGGCTACCCAGACTATTCACATTGCCCCTCACTCTTCACACCATTGCCACTCTCTGTTGTCATCTATGCATAGTCACTTTAATTAACACTACCTACATGTACATACTACCTCAACTAACCGGTGCCCCGCACATTGACTCTGTACGGGCACCCCCCTGTATATATTGTTATTTTTTACTGTTCCTCTAATTACCTGTTACTTTTATCTCTTATTCTTATCCATATTTTTTGAAACTGCACTGTCAGTTAGGGGCTCGTAAGTAAGCATTTCACTGTAAGGTGTATTCGGTGCATGTGGCAAATAAAATTAGATTTGGTTCGATTTGATTTGATTGGTTCAATTGAATGACACTTGAGAGAGGTTCTCTAATTGGCCTGCAGGTGGTACAATTGTAAACAAAATATAAAAAGCTTGTGATTTTGGAACGGTACTGTTTAGCTGTCTGTGGGTGATCAGTGAATGCTGGGCTTTGTCGGTGTCCTCTGAGCCTGAGTGGTTCCCAGTAGACCTACAGGCTGGATCGGTGCTTTAAAAAAAATTCAACAAGGCACACATGGCCTGTCAGACTTCCTATTTTTCATGCGGTCAATGTCAGGTGCAGGAGAAATGTGACTCGTGGCACTGCTCAGTGGACAAACTCATACGTAGATTTTGGTAGTAACCGAGTGCATTCACTTCAGTGCTCTTTTTCATCTGGTGCAGGTACAGGCGACATAGCAACAGTGGGAAATGTATCAGCCAAACAGAGCCCTGTAACCATAGAGATCCTTTTCAAATGGAATGTAATCATATGCCTGTAACAGCATGTGTTATGATGTCACAAAACCATCATCATGGAATCCATCAGTTACTTAATCATTGGTAACAATGATAGAAGTCACTCCAATGACAGATTGATGACAACACTACCTTCATTGAGATATCCACCTTCAGAGAGGACTGTTGAGATCTTTAGTATTTTATTTAAACCAGCAAGTCAGTTAAGAACAAATTCTTATCTACAATGACGGCCTACCCCGGCGGCGCTGGGCCAATTGTACGCCACCCTATGGGACTTCCAATCATGGCTGGATGTGATACAGCCTGGATTTGAACCAGGGACTGTAGTGACACCTCTTGCAATGAGATGCAATGCCTTAGACCGCTGCGCCACTCAGGAGCCCAATAGCCTACATTTGATTTTGAATGCAGCGACCGTGTTCATCGATAATGTGATCCCTCCGCGTTATAAACCTAGGCTTAGGTTGAACCGTCCTGGGGACTGTTATTTTGATGTACTCTATGTTGACAATTATATCATGGATATACTTAGGTGTAAACAATACAGAACTGATAAAAGTGGTTTTGTGGACTGTCATAATCTCAGTTAACCCAGAACCAAAATCTTATGTAATTTGGTCAGATTTTATGTTTACGTAGTCTGTCCACCAGGGATTATGACTGTCGTGTGATTTTTTGTCTAATTTGTATTCCTCAGGTCTTAAGACAAATTATCATCATTGATGACAGCAGTGATGAGGAAGAGGAAGTCGTTATCAGGGTGGGGGTTATGATATTTGTGCATCTGTAACTTTCTAACTCATCATTATTCACAATTCATTCAGAATTATCCGTAATCATGGTACCAGCCACATTAATGTAGAAGTGTTTAGAAACATATTCTACTCTTATTTACAGTGGTGTAAAGTACTTAAGTAAAAATACTTCAAAGTACTACTTAAGTAGTTTTGTTGGGTATCTGTACTTTACTATTTATATTTTTGACAACTTTTACTTTTACTTCACTACATTCCTAAAGAAAATGATGTACTTTTTACTCCATACATTTTCCCTGACACCCAAAAGTGTTCGTTACATGTTGAATGCTTAGCAGGACAGGAATATGGTCTAATTCCCACACTTATCAAGAGACTATCCCTGGTCATCACTATAGCCTCTGATCTGGCAGACTCACTAAACACATGCTTCGTTTGTAAATGATGTCTGAGTGTTGGAGTGTGCCCCTGGCTATCTGTAAATAACTAGAAAATGTGTCTGTCTGCTTTGCTTAATATAAGGAATTTGAAATTATTCATACTTGTACTTTTACTTTTGATACTTATATCATAAGTTTAAAACCAAAAACTTTTAGACTTTTACTCAAGTAGTATTTTTCTGGGTGATTTTCACTTTTACTCAAGTCATTTCTATTAAGGTATCTTTACTTTCACTCAAGTATGACAATTGGTTACTTTTTCCACCACTGCTTATTTACAATAAAAGTGACAAAAAAAATGACACAATACATTATTTACAATTCATTTCTATTGGACACAAAATAATCTGAAACAACCAAAACAAACAGCAAATGCATCCAACAAATTTGTAGAGTCACAAGCTTCATGTAGATGTTGTGTGCTAGGAATATGGGACCAAAGTGAATTTGTCCCAATACTTTTGCCACAATAAAATGGGGGGACTATGTACAAAAAGTGCCGTTATTTCTAAACGGTTAACCCGATATGGATCGAAATACCCTCAAATACAAGCTGACAGTCTGCACAACAAAACATGTGTCACTGTCCCAATACTTTTGGAGCTCACTGGACTTATCTACCATTGGTTATAGCACTTCACAATGTTGTGGCCCATTATCACCCCAAATGTGTTGCGTTGTTATCAGAAGTCTTATGTCATGATCGTGTAGGCCATGAGAGATGTTGGTGGATGAGGAGTTTGAAAGAAAGTTGAAACACAGGGATGCACTTCCAGAGGGAGGATAATGCAATGAATTTGGTCCAAAAGTTGAACTTTCAATATTGTTGCCACATTATCACTACTCTCACTGTTATTCGGGAAGTGAGTCCTGTGCCTGTGACTTTCTTTCAAATCCCTCCCTTGAAATGGAAAGTCCATTGGCTATCAGCCAGTCTGCTTTTAACAGATGACACCACTCGAATCCTCAAGAACACGACGCAGATTCCAATAGTACTAATCACTATCTAGCTTCTCGTTTACATTTAAATATATGGGTCTTTGAGTGAATTAATGGCTATTCATGAACATAGTAAACATAATTACTTAAAAACATAAAAACATAAAAATGGGATATTGTGAAGTCTATTGAGGGAGGAGTTCTGAATGATAAATAACATGCTACTCTATCAACAGGAAATCAACTGGATACATTATACTGGTGAAGTAGTATGATGGAGGATAGTAGCTACTGAGGATAGTAGCTACTGAAAAGATGAGAGGATAGGCTGGCAAAATCATCTTATAATTCAGAATTGTATGAATATCCACCAGGGCATATATTTTATTAGTTAGGCTGTGTTGTACAACTCTGCAGTTAAAAGCTGAATGACAGTATACAGACAAAAGAAAGAAAAAGAAACATGAGATAAAAGTTGAAGAAAAAATGACAATATGGAGAAGAAAGTCTCTAGTCTTTTTGTATAACTGACAAGCACGATAGAATACTGAGTCCAAAAAAATATGTGTGTAAATGTTTTATAAACAATGTAGCAAGAAAATGTACAGAAAGAGATTCAAACAGACCAGGAGGAAACAGCCATCATATTCAGGTGGACATCAGTCACAAATTATACAGCACTATGACAATCATTTTTGACAGACATGTACTAAAAGGCAGTAGAATGTTGTTTTTTTGGTCCAAAACAGGTTACTGCATTTCTTTGCATTCCAGGTCAATTGAACTCCTGCTGGTGACTGGACAGCTGCCGCTGGCCTACATAATGGTAACTTGGATTAACTGGAACAGGGGGAGAAAAATTTGACATGAGTATCATCTTCCACAAAAAAAGCTTCTCAGTGGTGATTACTTATTCATATTCTGTTCTTCTTTAGGTAGAGATAGACGTAGTCACTGTGGCTAAAGACAAAGCTTCAAAGCTTGATAACTCTGCCAGAGCAAACTCACCTGACTGAAGGAGAAACTGGCTACCTTACAGTCTGTTGCAGCATCACAGGGTGAAATGAGTCGGGATTTAAAGCGAGCTGGAGCAGGAGAACAAAAAAGATATACAAATCTCACTGTGTTCTATTTGTTCATAGATCACTGCAACACTGATCATAATAATAATAGATTGTATTCATAAAGCACTTGTTCTCAAGGCACTATGCAACATTGTAGATTGTAAAACATTGTAACATATACAGTGGGGAGAACAAGTATTTGATACACTGCCGATTTTGCAGGTTTTCCCACTTACAAAGCATGTAGAGGTCTGTAATTTTTATCATAGGTACACTTCAACTGTGAGAGACGGAATCTAAAACAAAAATCCAGAAAATCATATTATATGATTTTTAAGTAATGAATTTGCATTTTATTGTATGACATAAGTATTTGATACATCAGAAAAGCAGAACATAATATTTGGTACAGAAACCTTTGTTTGCAATTACAGAGATCATACGTTTCCTGTAGTTCATGACCAGGTTCGCACACACTGCAGCAGGGATTTTACGGACTTTCAGCTCCCTCCAAAGATTTTCTATTGGGTTCAGGTCTGGAGACTGGCTAGGCCACTCCAGGACCTTGAGATGCTTCTTACGGAGCCACTCCTTAGTTGCCCTGGCTGTGTGTTTCGGGTCGTTTTCATGCTGGAAGACCCAGCCACGACCCATCTTCAATGCTCTTACTGAGGGAAGGAGGTTGTTGGCCAAGATCTCGAGATACATGGCCCCATCCATCCTCCCCTCAATACGGTGCAGTCGTCCTGTCCCCTTTGCAGAAAAGCATCCCCAAAGAATGATGTTTCCACCTCCATGCTTCACGGTTGGGATGGTGTTCATGGGGTTGTACTCATCCTTCTTCTTCCTCCAAACACGGTGAGTGGAGTTTAGACCAAAAAGCTCTATTTTTGCCTCATCAGACCACATGACCTTCTCCCGTTCCTCCTCTGGATCATCCAGATGGTCATTGGCAAACTTCAGACGGGCCTGGACATGCGCTGGCTTGAGCAGGGGGACCTTGCGTGCGCTGCAGGATTTTAATCCATGACGGCGTAGTGTGTTACTAATGGTTTTCTTTGAGACTGTGGTCCCAGCTCTCTTCAGGTCATTGACCAGGTCCTGCCGTGTAGTTCTGGGCTGATCCCTCACCTTCCTCATGATCATTGATGCCACACGAGGTGAGATCTTGCATGGAGCCCCAGACCGTGGGTGATTAACCTTCATCTTGAACTTCTTCCATTTTCTAATAATTGCGCCAACAGTTGTTGCGTTCTCACCAAGCTGCTTGCCTATTGTCCTGTAGCCCATCCCAGCCTTGTGCAGGTCTACAATTTAACCCTGATGACCTTACACAGCTCGCTGGTCTTGGCCATTGTGGAGAGGTTGGAGTCTGTTTGATTGAGTGTGTGGACAGGTGTCTTTTATACAGGTAAAGAGTTCAAACAGTTGCAGTTAATACAGGTAATGAGTGGAGAAGAGGAGGGATTCTTAAAGATAGAGAGACGGAATTCTTACTGGTTGGTAGGTGATCAAATATCATGCAATAAAATGCAAATTAATTACTTAAAAATCATACAATGTGATTTTCTGGATTCATTTTTTAGATTCCGTCTCTCACAGTTGACGTGTACCTAAGATAAAAAATTACAGACCTCTACATGCTTTGCAAGTAGGAAAACCTGCAAAATCAGCAGTGTATCAAATACTTGTTCTCCCCACTGTACATTGTAAACATTGTAAAACAACACATTTTAATGCACCTATTTGTTGTACAGTATGTGTACAGTATGTGTCTATATATATATATTTAGATGTAGTAGATTGATTGGAAAGTCAGGAATTTGTTATATAGTGAGTAAAGAGTTACCCTTCAGGATCTTGAGCCTTGTGAGAATGGCCATAAAGTCATCGTATTTGATCCCTCCACCAGAGCTGTACCGGTGCCACAGTGTTTTGAACGTTTCATCGTCCAAACTAAGATCTATATGACAGAGGATTTTTATCATTTACTTTTTTAAATCTGCAAATATACTCTACCGAGTTTCACTATCAGGTCAGGATGTTCACAATCAAAACCAAATCATTGTAAATTAAGACAAAATCAACAAAACATACAGTGGCAAGAAAAAGTATGTGAACCCTTTGGAATTACCTGGACTTCTGCATAAATTGGTCATCAAATTTGATCTGATCTTCATCTAAGTCACAACAATAGACAAATATGGTGATCTTAAACTAATAACACACAAATTATTGGATTTTCTTGTCTATATTGAATACATAATTTAAACATTCACGGTGTAGGTTGGAAAAAGTATGTGAAACCCGAGGCTAATGTCTTCTCCAAAACCTAATTGGAGTCAGGAGTCAGCTAACCTGGAGTCCAATCAATGAGACAAGATTGGAGATGTTGGTTAGAGCTACCTTGCAGCTATTCACAAGAAGCATTGCCTGATGTGAACCATGCCAAGAACAAAAGAGATCTCGGAAGACCTAAGATTAAGAATTGTTGATTTGCATTAAGCTGGAATGGGCTACAAAAGTATTTCTAAAAGTCTTGATAATCATCAGTCCACGGTAAGACAAATTGTCTATAAATTGAGAAATTTCAGCACTGTTGCTACTCTCCCTAGGAGTGGCCGTCCTGCAAAGATGACTGCAAGAGCACAGCGCAGAATGCTCAATGAGGTTAAGAAGAATCCTAGAGTGTCAGCTAAAGATGTACAGAAATCTCTGGAACATGCTAACATCTCTGTTGTCGAGTCTATGATATGTAAAACACTCGACAAGAATGGTGTTCATGGGAGGACACCAGGGAAGAAGCCACTGCTGTCCAAAAAAACATTGCTGCACGTCTGAAGTTTGCAAAAGTGCACAGGGATGTCCCACAGCGCTACTGGCAAAATATTCTGTGGACAGATGTAACTATAATTGAGTTGTTTGGAAGGAACACACAACACTGGAGAGAAAAAGGAACAGCACACCAACATCAAAACCTCATCACAACTGTAAAGTATGGTCGAGGGAGCATCATGGTTTGGGGCTGCTTTGCTGCCTTAGGGCCTGGACAACGTGCTATCATCAACGGAAAAATGAATTCCCAAGTTTATCAAGACATTTTACAGGAGAATGTTAAGCTATCTGTCTGCCAATTGAAGCTCAACAGAAGTTGGGTGATGCAACAGGTCAACAACCCAAAACACAGAAGTAAATCAACAACAGAATGGCTTCAACAGAAGAAAATAAGCCTTTTGCAGTGGCCCAGTCAGAGTCCTGACCTCAACCCAATTGAGATGCTGTGGCATGACCTCAAGAGAGCAGTTTACACCAGACATCCCAAGAATATTGATGAACTGAAACAGTTTTGTAAAGAGGAATGATTCAAAAATCTTCCTGACTGTTGTGCAGGTCTGATCTGCAACTACAGAAAACGTTTGGTTGAGGTTATTGCTGCCAAACGAGGGTCAACCAGTTATTAAATCCAAGGGTTCACATACTTTTCCCACCCTGCACTGTGAATGTTTATATGGTGTGTTCAATAAAGACATGAAAACATATAATTGTTTGTGTGTTATTAGTTTAAGCAGACTGTGTTTGTCTATTGTTGTGACCTAGACGAAGATCAGATAAAATTTGATGACCAATTTATGCAGAAATCCAGGTATTTCCAAAGGGTTCACATACTTTTTCTTGCTACTGTAAATACATCCTTTGATCGTAACTGTGATACATGACTAACCACGGACATCAAGGGCATTCTTCATCTGGTATTCTGTGACGAACCCTGGGTTCTGCCACTCATAGGACTCTGAGTACTCTCTCTTGGTAACAGACACATAGTGCTTTAGGTTGTGGAATTCTTTCACATCCAGTTTGCCTGATTTGTCTTTCTGAAAGGAGCTGGTTAAGGAGAAAGGATTGATGGCTGATACATTATTGAAACCATTGTCAACCAGGGAGCCTACTGGGGCCTCAGTTGATCTACAATATAGCTCAGAATGAAGTAAATAAATACAAGAATTGGCAGGAAACACAGAAAAATGGTTTCGGGGGAAGAAATATTAATTAATAAACTCATATAAAAGTGAGCTAAAAACAGAAACAGGTGAAGGATACATCTTCTAGAACCAACAATATGTGGGCAGTTTGAAGACTTAGTGCTACAATTGAAGTAGACAAGAACATATATGTATAAATTAAATACACACATACGTCAAATATAATGCTTTAAATTCAAGAAACCACAACTAACATTGGTCCCGAACAGAGTGACCGAGTTCTTTCAGCTTGACCAGGAGTTCCTCAGCCGTGAGTTGCTGTGGAGACCAAAACACACAAGCATTTGATAGGATGACGGTAATATTCTCCAATTTTCACTTGCCACCTATCCACCTACTCCCACTTCACTTCATACATTCCTCATTAAACACATTCTAGGTATCATTCACTTGCTACATATAAATATTAACTCTTCAGTTGTCGGAGAAAAATATTTTAAACACACCTCGGGATTACTGTCCTCCTGTGAAAAGAAGTAGACAATATTTTAGAGTAAATTGTTTTGTACACATCTCAAACAAAGGTGACGATATCGCTAGCATGCACCCTGTTGGGTCTGTAGCAAAATAATGAAAGTCAAATCATTGTTGCAGCCACTACTGGCCCATGTACTTATTGCAAGGTATTACTGAATTAAACAACTTGGAGAAACTACTGATTTATTAAAAGTGGTGACTTAATAAGGGTTAAAAAATGACTAGAGTATCGGTACCTACTCTCACGCATGACTCCTCTGGAAAGGATTCACAGCTCAGATCATCAGGCCAAGACATCCCAAACTTATTCAACACACTGTCACACCCCAGTTTGGCTCTCTCACAAAGGGATCTGCACGGGCGCTGCACCTCCCCTTCCACACACTGGGGAGCGTAGACAGAACACAGAAAGAAGCGAATATCCACAGAACAAGTCAATTTCAAAACATACTCCATTTGAGCCATCTTAACGGCCGCCTCCGCCTGTTTTTTGTGCCCCAGCAGATTTGGCATGGCCGTCAGGTTGTAGGAGATGCCCTGGCACAGTGGCATGGTGATTGGCTGGCAGGGGCCCTCAGGGGACGGAGCACTGGTCACCCCACACTGAAGAGGAAACAACAAAATACCTCATATTCACCAATCAGCAATAATTATTATTGAAGGACGTTTACCTTTACTTCACCAGGAAAAACTGATTGAGGTTTCCTTTCCCTCCTTTCCTCGCCAAACATTTTGATATTGACAATTTATTTTTAAAGGGGCACTTTACCCTTTTTAAACATCTCATTTATCATCTGGTGTGCATCATGTGACTTTGACCAACTATGAGCAGGCAAAGGAAACTGAAACTAATTTTCCTAACCTTTGCCTGCCCTGAACATAGTTGTTTAAATACCGATGCAATGTAGTGGTGTGCTGGTTGGAGCCTGGTATTGAATCTGTAAGTTGATACACTATGTATACAAAAGTATGTGGACACCCCTTCAAATTAGTGGATTTAGCTATTTCAGATACACCAATTGCTGACAATAAAATTGAGCACACAGCCATGCCATCTCCATAGACAAACATTGGCAGTAGAATGGCCTTACTGAAGAGCTCAGTGACCTTCAACGTGTCACCGTCATAGGACGCTATCTTTCCAACAAGTCAGTTCGTCAAATTTCTGCACTGCTAGAGCTGCCCCGGTCAACTGCAAGTGCTGTTATTGTGAAGTGGAAACTTCTAGAAGCAGCAACAAAGGCTCAGCCACAAAGTGGTAGTCCACACAAGCTCACAGAACGGCACTCCAAGTGTTGAAGCTTGAAGCACGTAAAAATCATCTGTCCTCAAAGAACGGGACTCTGAGTGCTGAAGTGCAACATCAGCACAAGAACTGTTCATCGGGAGCTTCATGAAATGGGTTTGCATGGCCGCACATAGGCCTAAGATCAGCATGCGCAATGCCAAGCGTCGGCTGGAGTGGTGAAAAGCTTGCTGCCATTGGACTCTGGAGCAGTGGAAACTTGTCTGTGGAGTGATGAATCACGCTTCACAATCTGGCAGTCCAACAGACGAATCTGGGTTTGGCGGATACCAGGAGAATTCTACCTGCTCCAATACATAGGACCAACTCCTTATTTTGCAATCTGCTTTAAAAACTATATCTCTCTGTTCCAGTTCTCTTTCATGAGTTACAGACATTTGTTTTGAATCACCTCTTGTTTTGATTCTTTAAAAAAATTGTTTATATATATAATATCTTTATTCCATATTTCATATTGTTGATTACATTTTGCTAGTTGTTTCAGATCAAAAAGAGGTGATTAACAAACACAATACATTACATCACATGTACAGTTCATAGTACAAAACGATAGAGAATGATTAAAAGGAATTGAAAAGTCAAGAATCCTCCATCCAGGCTATTTCATTTTCCAGTTCATATAAATTATATTTTTTCAAATGTAGCTGTATTTCTTTTACAATTCAGATTAAGATATATAGTGAACAAAAATATAAATGCAACATGTAAAGTGTTCATCCCATGTTTCATGAGCTGAAATAAAATATCCCTGAAATGTTCCATACACACAAAAAGCTTTTCTCTCAAATGTTGTGCACAAATGTGTTTAAATCCCTGTTAGTGATCATTTCTCATTTTCCGAGATAATCCATCCACCTGACAAGTGTAGCATATCAAGAAGCTGATTAAACAACATGATCATTACACAGGTGCACCTTGTGCTTGGGACAATAAAAGGCCACTGTGCAGTTTTGTCACGCAACACAATGCCACAGATGTCTCAAGTTGAGGGAGCGTGCAATTGACATGCTGACTGCAGGAATGTCCACCAAAGCGGTTGCCAGAGACTTGAATGCTAATTTCTCTACCACCAGCCGCCTCCAACGTCTTCTTAGATAATTTAGCAGTACATCCAACGTAGCTCACAACCGCAGACCACGTGTATGCGTTGTGTGGGTGAGCGTTTTGCTGATGTCAACGTTGTGAACAGAGTGCAGTGGGGTTATGGTATGGGCAGGTATAAGCAATGGACAACGAACACAATTGCATTTTATCAATGGCAATTTGAATGCACAGAGATACCGTGATGAGATCCTGAGGTCCATTGTTGTGCCATTCATCCACCACCATCACCTCATGTTTCAGCATAATGCACTACCCCCATGTTGCAAGGATTTGTACACAAGCTAAACACCTTCTTTGCCAGCTTTGAGGATAACACAGTGCCACCGACGTGGTCCGCTCCCAAGAACTGTGGGCTCTCGTTCTCCGTGGCCGATTTGAGTAAGACATTTAAGCGTGTTGACCCTCACAAGGCTCAGGCGGTATCCTTAACCACTTCTCAGAGCATGCGCAGACCAGATGGCTGGAGTCGTTACGGACATATTCAATCTCTCCCTATCCCAGTCTGCTGTCTCCTCCCAGTCTGCTGTCTCCTCATTGCACTATAACGGTGACAAACCGTGCCCACAAACTGTTAGGGCCTACATAAAGCTGTCCCAACAGCAGACCCAACACCTTACCACTGCTACATCCTGGCTATCAGCTGAGCCTTGTCTGGCAGCGAAACAGTTCATTCAACCTCATTTACTGACTTTTTATAAACATAGCTGATATGGCTGACTTGCTAAAAAATTGTGGTTTCTACTGACAATTGAGAAGTACAAACTATGGCATAAGGGTCCAATACATAGTGCCAACTGTAAAGTTTGGTGGAGGAGGAATAATGGTCTGGGGCTGTTTTTCATGGTTTGGGCTAGGCCTCTTAGTGAACGAAAATCTTAACGCTACAGAATACAATTAGTTGTAAATGAGAATATGTTCTCAACTAGCCTACCTGGTTAAATAAAGGTGAAATATACAGTGGGGCAAAAAAGTATTTAGTCAGCCACCAATTGTGCAAGTTCTCCTACTTAAAAAGATGAGAGATGCCTGTAATTGTCATCATAGGTACACTTCAACTATGACAGACAAAATGAGAAAACAAAAATCCTGAAAATCACATTGTAGGATTTTTTATGAATTTATTTGCAAATTATGGTGGAAAATAAGTATTTGGTCACCTACAAACAAACAAGATTTCTGGCTCTCACAGAACTTGCACAATTGGTGACTGACTAAATACTTTTTTGTCCCACTGTATATATATATATATTTTAATCTAGACAATTCTGTGCTTCCAACTTTATGGCAACAACATGACAATGCCCCTGTGCAAAAGGCGAAGTCCATACATAAATGGTTTGTCGAGATTAGTGTGGAAGAACTTGACTGGCCTGCACAGAGCCCTGACCTAAACTCCATTGAACACCTTTGGGATGAATTGGAACGTCGACTGCGAGCAAGGCCTAATCGCCCAACGTCAGTGCCCGACCTCACTAATGCTCTTGTGGCTGAATGGAAGCAAGTCCCTGTAACAATGTTCCAACATCTACTTACATGTTCACAAGATTCCGTTGCGAAGGTGTCACACTCCAACTGACTGGGCCACTGAAAACCAAACCTGTTCATTAGCACCTCACAGTCCTTTCTGGCTAGCTCACACAGAGCTCTGTAGGGTGGGCGGGCTTTCCCTGAAACACACTCCGGAGTGTAGACGGAGCACAGGAATGCCTGAAGGTGAGGAGAACACTGCACCTTTACCAGAGGGTAAAACTGATACAATTCTAAACCAGCGACCTCCTGTGTGGAGTGGTTTAATAGGTTGGGCATTACAGTGTCCTTGTAGGGCAGGTCCTTGCAGAGAGGGAGGATGATTGGCTCACAGGTTCCTGCAGGGTTTGGTGCAGGGATACTCTCTTGGCCCTGAAAGCAATGAACATAATTTTGTCATATGCTATATGCATTATGGCGAGGAATGACACAACATTTGGGAAGGTTTTCAGTTATAGAACCAGAATTATATTTCAAAGATCCACTTCCTGCTACTCTATGCAGGACAGCCTACAGGCATACAGCAGTCCTGAATCAGATATGTCCCTACAATGACAAGATGAACACCTCCTAAGGCTACTTACGTTGGCACAGGATTGTTTGGGGTAAGCCTCACATCTGATCTTCTCTGGCCAGTTTAGACCCTTCTCTCTTAGAACAGGCTCACATTCATTCTTCACCCTCTCACAGAGCCAACTGCAGGGTGGAATCTTGTCATCCAACACACACTCAGGTGAAACAACGCCACATAGGAAAACTGTGATCTCTGGAGAGCAGCCAGTCTTCACGATCTGACGAAGCTGCCTCAGGTCGTAGTCCCTGGTTTGGTGGGTTGGATTGATGGTCGTGTTGTAACCAACATCTTGACAAAAGTCCACGGTCACTGGATGGCAAGACTGCTTGCTGTGTGCAGTCTGGACAAAGAGCAACAATCTGAAGACCAACAGGACCCAAGTCTCCATGACCCTGTGCTGTAATAACAACTACAGTAGTAGCTAACCTCAAAGTTTCCTAAATGCTGATCAAATGAATCCAAAATGGTTTGGAGAGCCGACCTAAGATGTATTTCTGGAGTGCACTGCTTTGCTGTAGAATATTCAAGTGGGTGTATTTTCACTGTTTTGAGTCTAGACCTTTTTTTATGTGAAACTCCACATCAGGAAGTGATTATGATTGTGTCTCCTAGGACATTGAGTGCCTGCTTTTTGGGGGTTTTGCAATATCTGGAGAAGAACTTGAATCAAGGAATCGAAACCACAAAAACACACAAACAGTAACAAATGGATCACTTGCAATGTACTATTAACATAAGGCCAGCAATCATTATGTGCATTACACTGTGAGAACTGTGTTTGTGTTATGGATTCCTGTGAAAGTGAAGTTAATCACTTCATGCAGCTCACTCTACCCATCCCCCAATCTGCGCCTCAAATCTCAGTGACCAGGCCACTGATAGGTTGCTAAGGGGCTTGACAACTGCCAGTCCTCATTATTTTGCAATCTGCTTTAAAAACTATATCTCTCTTTTCCTGTTCTCTTTCATGAGTTACAGACATTTGTTTTGAATCATCTCTTGTTTTGTTGCTTTTTTTTTTATTGTTTAAAAAATATAATATCTTTATTCCATATTTCATATTGTTGATTACATGTTGCTTGTTGTTTCGGACCAAAACGAGGTGATTAACAAACATACAATACATTACATCACATGTACAGTTCATAGTACAAAACGATAGAGAATGATTAAAAGGAATTGAAAAGTCAAGAATCCTCCATCCAGCCTATTTCATTTTCCAATTCATATAAATTAATTTTTTTCAAATGTAGCTGTATTCAGATTAAGATATAAACTGAACAAAAGTATAAATGCAACATGTAAAGTGTTCATCCCATGTTTCATGAGCTGAAATAAAATATCCCTGAAATGTTCCATACACACAAAAAGCTTTTCTCTCAAATGTTGTGCTTAAATCCCTGTTAGTGAGCATTTCTCCTTTGCCGAGATAATCCATCCACCTGAAAAGTGTGGCATATCAAGAAGCTGATTAAACGACATGATCATTGCACAGGTGCACCTTGTGCTTGGGACAATAAAAGGCCACTGTCATACAAAACAATACCTCAGATGTCTGAAGTTGAGGGAGCGTGCAATTGACATGCTGACTGCAGGAATGTCCACCAAAGCGGTTGCCAGAGAATTGGATGCTCATTTCTCTACCATAAGCCGCCTCCAACGTCTTCTTAGATAATTTAGCAGTACATCCAACGTAGCTCACAACCGCAGACCACGTGTATGCGTTGTGTGGGTGAGCGTTTTGCTGATGTCAACGTTGTGAACAGAGTGCAATGGGGTTATGGTATGGGCAGGTATAAGCAATGGACAACGAACACAATTGCATTTTATTAATGGCAATTTGAATGCACAGAGATACCGTGATGAGATTCTAAGGTCCATTGTCGTGCCATTCATCCACCACCATCACCTCCTGTTTCAGCATAATGCACTACCCCCATGTCGCAAGGATTTGTACACAAGCTAAACGCCTTCTTCGCCAGCTTTGAGGATAACACAGTGCCACCGACGTGGTCCGCTCCCAAGAACTGTGGGCTCTCGTTCTCCGTGGCAAATTTGAGTAAGACATTTAAGCGTGTTGACCCTCGCAAGGCTACTGGCTCAGACTGTAACCTTTGCCACTTCTCAGAGCATGCGCAGACCAGATGGCTGGAGTCGTTAGGACATATTCAATCTCTCCCTATCCCAGTCTGCTGTCTCCACTTGCGTCAAGATGTTCACCATAGTTCCTGTACTCAAGAAAGCGAAGGTAACTGAACTAAATGACTATCGCCCCGTAGCACTCACTTCTGTCATTATGAAGTGCTTTGAGAGGCTAGTTAAGGATCATATCACCTCCATCTTACCTGACAACCTAGACCCACTGTAATTTGCATACTGCCCCAATAGATCCACAGATGATGCAATTGCCATTGCCCTACACACTGCCCTATCTCATCTGGATGAGGAATACCTATGCACGAATGCTGTTAATTGACTATAGCTCAACCTTCAACACCATAGTACCCTCCAAGCTCATCATTAAGCTCGGGGCCCAGGGTCTGAACCCCGCCCTGTGCAACTGGGTCCTGGAATTCCCGATGGGCCGCCCCCCAGGTGGTGAAGGTAAGAAACAACACATCCACTACGCTGATCCTCAACACAGGGGCCCCACACGGGTGGGTGCTCAGCCCGCTCCTGTACTCCCTGTTCAACCATAACTCCGTGGCAACGCACGCCTCTAACTCAATCATCAAGTTTGCAGACGACACAACAGTATTAGGCCTGATTACAACAATGACGAGACAGCCTACAGGGATGAAGGTCCTAGCGGCGTGGTGCCAGGAAAATAACTCTCCCTCAACAAAACGAAGGAGCTGATCGTGGACTTCAGGAGACAACAGAGAGAGCATTCCCCTATTCACATCGACGGGATGGCAGTGGAGAAGACAGTGTGGGGAAGAAGGCGCAACAGCGCCTCTTCAATCTCAGGAGGCTGAAGAAATTTGGCTTGGCCCCTAAGACCCTCACAAA